>NW_026948189.1:242500-251935 GCF_963921235.1 Mobula hypostoma | reverse complement strand
CACACACACAACTCTCTCCTCTCCCCCTCTCACACACACACACAACTCTCTCCTCTCCCCCTCTCACACACACACAAACTCTCTCCTCTCCCCCTCTCTCACACACACACACAACTCTCTCCTCTCCCCCTCTCACACACACACACAACTCTCTCCTCTCCCCCTCTCACACACACACACAACTCTCTCCTCTCCCCCTCTCTCACACACACACAACTCTCTCCTCTCCCCCTCTCACACACACACACAACTCTCTCCTCTCCCCCTCTCTCTCACACACACACAACTCTCTCCTCTCCCCCTCTCTCACACACACACACAACTCTCTCCTCTCCCCCTCTCACACACACACACACAACTCTCTCCTCTCCCCCTCTCTCACACACACACAACTCTCTCCTCTCCCCCTCTCTCACACACACACAACTCTCTCCTCTCTCCCCCTCTCACACACACACAACTCTCTCCTCTCCCCCTCTCTCACACACACACAACTCTCTCCTCTCCCCCTCTCACACACACACACAACTCTCTCCTCTCCCCCTCTCACACACACACACAACTCTCTCCTCTCCCCCTCTCACACACACACACAACTCTCTCCTCTCCCCCTCTCACACACACACACAACTCTCTCCTCTCCCCCTCTCTCACACACACAACTCTCTCCTCTCCCCCTCTCTCACACACACAACTCTCTCCTCTCCCCCTCTCACACACACAACTCTCTCCTCTCCCCCTCACACACACACACAACTCTCTCCTCTCCCCCTCTCTCACACACACAACTCTCTCCTCTCCCCCTCTCTCACACACACACAACTCTCTCCTCTCCCCCTCTCTCACACACACAACTCTCTCCTCTCCCCCTCTCTCACACACACACAACTCTCTCCTCTCCCCCTCTCACACACACACACAACTCTCTCCTCTCCCCCTCTCACACACACACACAACTCTCTCCTCTCCCCCTCACACACACACACAACTCTCTCCTCTCCCCCTCTCTCACACACACACACAACTCTCTCCTCTCCCCTCTCTCACACACACACAACTCTCTCCTCTCCCCCTCTCTCACACACACACAACTCTCTCCTCTCCCCCTCTCACACACACACACAACTCTCTCCTCTCCCCCTCTCTCACACACACACACAACTCTCTCCTCTCCCCCTCTCTCACACACAACACACAACTCTCTCCCTCTCCCCCTCTCTCACACACACACACAACTCTCTCCTCTCCCCCTCTCTCACACACACACACAACTCTCTCCTCTCCCCTCTCTCACACACACCAACTCTCACACACACACAACTCTCTCCTCTCCCCCTCTCTCACACACACACACAACTCTCTCCTCTCCCCCTCTCTCACACACACACACACAACTCTCTCCTCTCCCCCTCTCTCACACACACACAACTCTCTCCTCTCCCCCTCTCACACACACACACAACTCTCTCCTCTCCCCCTCTCACACACACACAACTCTCTCCTCTCCCCCTCTCTCACACACACACACAACTCTCTCCTCTCCCCCTCTCTCACACACACACTCTCTCCTCTCTCTCCCTCTCCTCTCCCCTCTCACAACACACACAACTCTCTCCTCTCCCCCTCTCTCCACACACACACAACACTCTCTCCTCTCCCCCTCTCACACACACACAAACTCTCTCCTCTCCCCCTCTCTCACACACACACACTCTCTCCTCTCCCCCTCTCACACACACACACAACTC
The DNA here is from genome assembly GCF_963921235.1 of Mobula hypostoma. Classification (NCBI taxonomy): domain Eukaryota; kingdom Metazoa; phylum Chordata; class Chondrichthyes; order Myliobatiformes; family Myliobatidae; genus Mobula; species Mobula hypostoma. The sequence goes on along the minus strand of NW_026948189.1, from coordinate 250,187 downwards.
TCTCCTCTCCCCCTCTCTCACACACACAACTCTCTCCTCTCCCCCTCTCTCACACACACACACAACTCTCTCCTCTCCCCCTCTCACACACACACACAACTCTCTCCTCTCCCCCTCTCTCACACACACACAACTCTCTCCTCTCCCCCTCTCACACACACACACAACTCTCTCCTCTCCCCCTCTCACACACACACACACAACTCTCTCCTCTCCCCCTCTCTCACACACACACAACTCTCTCCTCTCCCCCTCTCTCACACACACACAACTCTCTCCTCTCCCCCTCTCTCACACACACACAACTCTCTCCTCTCCCCCTCTCACACACACACACAACTCTCTCCTCTCCCCCTCTCTCACACACACACAACTCTCTCCTCTCCCCCTCTCACACACACACACAACTCTCTCCTCTCCCCCTCTCTCACACACACACAACTCTCTCCTCTCCCCCTCTCTCACACACACACACAACTCTCTCCTCTCCCCCTCTCACACACACACACAACTCTCTCCTCTCCCCCTCTCTCACACACACACACAACTCTCTCCTCTCCCCCTCTCTCACACACACACAAACTCTCTCCTCTCCCCTCCCCACACACAACTCTCTCCTCTCCCCTCTCACACACACACAACTCTCTCCTCTCCCCCTCTCTCTCACACACACACACAACTCTCTCCTCTCCCCCTCTCACACACACACACACAACTCTCTCCTCTCCCCCTCTCACACACACACACACAACTCTCTCCTCTCCCCCTCTCTCACACACACACAACTCTCTCCTCTCCCCCTCTCTCACACACACACACAACTCTCTCCTCTCCCCCTCTCACACACACACACAACTCTCTCCTCTCCCCCTCTCTCACACACACACAACTCTCTCCTCTCCCCCTCTCTCACACACACACACAACTCTCTCCTCTCCCCCTCTCACACACACACACAACTCTCTCCTCTCCCCCTCTCTCACACACACACACAACTCTCTCCTCTCCCCCTCTCTCACACACACAACTCTCTCCTCTCCCCCTCTCTCACACACACAACTCTCTCCTCTCCCCCTCTCTCACACACACACAACTCTCTCCTCTCCCCCTCTCACACACACACACAACTCTCTCCTCTCCCCCTCTCTCACACACACACACAACTCTCTCCTCTCCCCCTCTCTCACACACACAACTCTCTCCTCTCCCCCTCTCCACACACACAACTCTCTCCTCTCCCCCTCTCACCACACACACAACTCTCTCCTCTCCCCCTCTCCACACACACAACTCTCTCCTCTCCCCCTCTCACACACACACACAACTCTCTCCTCTCCCCCTCTCTCACCCACACAACTCTCTCCTCTCCCCCTCTCCACACACACAACTCTCTCCTCTCCCCCTCTCACACACACACACAACTCTCTCCTCTCCCCCTCTCACACACACACACAAACTCTCTCCTCTCCCCCTCTCACACACACACACAACTCTCTCCTCTCCCCCTCTCTCACACACACACACTCTCTCCTCTCCCCCTCTCACACACACACAACTCTCTCCTCTCCCCCTCTCTCACACACACACAACTCTCTCCCTCTCTCCCCCTCTCTCACACACACACAACTCTCTCCTCTCCCCCTCTCACACACACACACACTCTCTCCTCTCCCCCTCTCACACACACACACAACTCTCTCCTCTCCCCCTCTCTCACACACACACAACTCTCTCCTCTCCCCCTCTCACACACACACAACTCTCTCCTCTCCCCCTCTCACACACACACACACAACTCTCTCCTCTCCCCCTCTCTCACACACACACAACTCTCTCCTCTCCCCCCTCTCTCACACACACACAACTCTCTCCTCTCCCCCTCTCTCACACACACACACAACTCTCTCCTCTCCCCCTCTCTCACACACACACAACTCTCTCCTCTCCCCCTCTCTCACACACACACAACTCTCTCCTCTCCCCCTCTCACACACACACACAACTCTCTCCTCTCCCCCTCTCACACACACACACAACTCTCTCCTCTCCCCCTCTCTCACACACACACACAACTCTCTCCTCTCCCCCTCTCTCACCTCTCTCCTCTCCCCTCTCTCACACACACACAACTCTCTCCTCTCCCCCTCTCTCACACACACAACTCTCTCCTCTCCCCCTCTCACACACACACACACTCTCTCCTCTCCCCCTCTCTCACACACACACACTCTCTCCTCTCCCCCTCTCTCACACACACACAACTCTCTCCTCTCCCCCTCTCACACACACACACCTCTCTCTCCCCCCTCTCACACACACACAACTCTCTCCTCTCCCCCTCTCACACACACACAACTCTCTCCTCTCCCCTCTCCACACACACACAACTCTCTCCTCTCCCCCTCTCACACACACACAACTCTCTCCTCTCCCCCTCTCCACACACACACAACTCTCTCCTCTCCCCCTCTCACACACACACAACTCTCTCCTCTCCCCCTCTCTCCACACACACACAACTCTCTCCTCTCCCCCTCTCTCACACACACACACAACTCTCTCCTCTCCCCCTCTCTCACACACACAACTCTCTCCTCTCCCCCTCTCACACACACACACACAACTCTCTCCTCTCCCCCTCTCTCACACACACACACAACTCTCTCCTCTCCCCCTCTCTCACACACACACACAACTCTCTCCTCTCCCCCTCTCTCACACACACACAACTCTCTCCTCTCCCCCTCTCTCACACACACACACAACTCTCTCCTCTCCCCCTCTCACACACACACAACAACTCTCTCCTCTCCCCCTCTCTCACACACACACAACTCTCTCCTCTCCCCCTCTCTCACACACACAACTCTCTCCTCTCCCCCTCTCTCACACACACACAACTCTCTCCTCTCCCCCTCTCTCACACACACACAACTCTCTCCTCTCCCCCTCTCACACACACACACACAACTCTCTCCTCTCCCCCTCTCTCACACACACACAACTCTCTCCTCTCCCCCTCTCACACACACACACAACTCTCTCCTCTCCCCCTCTCTCACACACACACAACTCTCTCCTCTCCCCCTCTCTCACACACACACACAACTCTCTCCTCTCCCCCTCTCACACACACACAACTCTCTCCTCTCCCTCACTCTCTCCTCTCCCCCTCTCACACACACACACACTCTCTCCTCTCCCCCTCTCACACACACACACAACTCTCTCCTCTCCCCCTCTCTCACACACACACAACTCTCTCCTCTCCCCCTCTCTCACACACACAACTCTCTCCTCTCCCCCTCTCACACACACACAACTCTCTCCTCTCCCTCTCTCACACACACACAACTCTCTCCTCTCCCCCTCTCACACACACACACAACTCTCTCCTCTCCCCCTCTCCACACACACAACTCTCTCCTCTCCCCCTCTCACACACACACACAACACTCTCTCCTCTCCCCCTCTCACACACACACACAACTCTCTCCTCTCCCCCTCTCACACACACACACAACTCTCTCCTCTCCCCCTCTCACACACACACACACACTCTCTCCTCTCCCCCTCTCACACACACACAACTCTCTCCTCTCCCCCTCTCTCACACACACACAACTCTCTCCTCTCCCCCTCTCTCACACACACAACTCTCTCCTCTCCCCCTCTCTCACACACACACACAACTCTCTCCTCTCCCCCTCTCTCACACACACACACAACTCTCTCCTCTCCCCCTCTCACACACACACAACTCTCTCCTCTCCCCCTCTCACACACACACAACTCTCTCCTCTCCCCCTCTCACACACACACAACTCTCTCCTCTCCCCCTCTCTCACACACACAACAACTCTCTCCTCTCCCCCTCTCACACACACACAACTCTCTCCTCTCCCCCTCTCACACACACACAACTCTCTCCTCTCCCCCTCTCACACACACACACAACTCTCTCCTCTCCCCCTCTCACACACACACAACTCTCTCCTCTCCCCCTCTCTCCACACACACACACTCTCTCCTCTCCCCCTCTCTCACACACACACACAACTCTCTCCTCTCCCCCTCTCTCACACACACACAACTCTCTCCTCTCCCCCTCTCACACACACACAACTCTCTCCTCTCCCCCTCTCACACACACACACAACTCTCTCCTCTCCCCCTCTCTCACACACACACACAACTCTCTCCTCTCCCCCTCTCACACACACACACAACTCTCTCCTCTCCCCCTCTCACACACACACACAACTCTCTCCTCTCCCCCTCTCACACACACACACACTCTCTCCTCTCCCCCTCTCACACACACACACAACTCTCTCCTCTCCCCCTCTCTCACACACACACACAACTCTCTCCTCTCCCCCTCTCTCACACACACACACAACTCTCTCCTCTCCCCCTCTCTCACACACACACAACTCTCTCCTCTCCCCCTCTCTCACACACACACACAACTCTCTCCTCTCCCCCTCTCTCACACACACACACAACTCTCTCCTCTCCCCCTCTCTCACACACACACAACTCTCTCCTCTCCCCCTCTCTCACACACACACACAACTCTCTCCTCTCCCCCTCTCACACACACACACAACTCTCTCCTCTCCCCCTCTCTCACACACACACAACTCTCTCCTCTCCCCCTCTCTCACACACACACACAACTCTCTCCTCTCCCCCTCTCTCACACACACAACTCTCTCCTCTCCCCCTCTCTCACACACACACAACTCTCTCCTCTCCCCCTCTCTCACACACACACAACTCTCTCCTCTCCCCCTCTCACACACACACACAACTCTCTCCTCTCCCCCTCTCACACACACACACAACTCTCTCCTCTCCCCCTCTCTCACACACACAACTCTCTCCTCTCCCCCTCTCCCACACACAACTCTCTCCTTCCCCCCCCACACACACACAACTCTCTCCTCTCCCCCTCTCACACACACACACACTCTCTCCTCTCCCCCTCTCTCACACACACACACAACTCTCTCCTCTCCCCCTCTCTCACACACACACAACTCTCTCCTCTCCCCCTCTCTCACACACACAACTCTCTCCTCTCCCCCTCTCACACACACACACAACTCTCTCCTCTCCCCCTCTCTCACACACACACACAACTCTCTCCTCTCCCCCTCTCTCACACACACACAACTCTCTCCTCTCCCCCTCTCTCACACACACACAACTCTCTCCTCTCCCCCTCTCACACACACACACACAACTCTCTCCTCTCCCCCTCTCACACACACACACAACTCTCTCCTCTCCCCCTCTCTCACACACACAACTCTCTCCTCTCCCCCTCTCTCACACACACACAACTCTCTCCTCTCCCCCTCTCTCACACACACACAACTCTCTCCTCTCCCCCTCTCTCACACACACACACTCTCTCCTCTCCCCCTCTCACACACACACACAACTCTCTCCTCTCCCCCTCTCTCACACACACAACTCTCTCCTCTCCCCTCTCCACACACACACTCTCTCCTCTCCCCCTCTCTCACACACACACACAACTCTCTCCTCTCCCCCTCTCTCACACACACACAACTCTCTCCTCTCCCCCTCTCACACACACACACAACTCTCTCCTCTCCCCCTCTCTCACACACACACAACTCTCTCCTCTCCCCCTCTCTCACACACACACAACTCTCTCCTCTCCCCCTCTCTCCTCTCCTCTCCCCCTCTCACACACACAACTCTCTCCTCTCCCCCTCTCTCACACACACACACTCTCTCCTCTCCCCCTCTCTCACACACACACAACTCTCTCCTCTCCCCCTCTCTCACACACACACAACTCTCTCCTCTCCCCCTCTCCACACACACACACAACTCTCTCCTCTCCCCCTCTCTCCACACACAACTCTCTCCTCTCCCCCTCTCACACACACACACAACTCTCTCCTCTCCCCCTCTCTCACACACACACAACTCTCTCCTCTCCCCCTCTCTCACACACACACAACTCTCTCCTCTCCCCCTCTCACACACACACACAACTCTCTCCTCTCCCCCTCTCTCACACACACAACTCTCTCCTCTCCCCCTCTCCACACACACACAACTCTCTCCTCTCCCCCTCTCTCACACACACAACTCTCTCCTCTCCCCCTCTCCCACACACACACACAACTCTCTCCTCTCCCCCTCTCTCACACACACACAACTCTCTCCTCTCCCCCTCTCACACACACACACAACTCTCTCCTCTCCCCCTCTCTCACACACACACAACTCTCTCCTCTCCCCCTCTCTCACACACACACAACTCTCTCCTCTCCCCCTCTCTCACACACACACAACTCTCTCCTCTCCCCCTCTCTCACACACACACACAACTCTCTCCTCTCCCCCTCTCACACACACACACACAACTCTCTCCTCTCCCCCTCTCACACACACACACAACTTTCTACTCCCCCTCTCTCACACACAACTCTCTCCTCTCCCCCTCTCTCACACACACACAACTCTCTCCTCTCCCCCTCTCTCACACACACACACTCTCTCCTCTCCCCCTCTCTCACACACACACAACTCTCTCCTCTCCCCTCTCTCACACACACACAACTCTCTCCTCTCCCCCTCTCTCACACACACACAACTCTCTCCTCTCCCCCTCTCTCACACACACACAACTCTCTCCTCTCCCCCTCTCTCACACACACACAACTCTCTCCTCTCTCTCTCACACACACACAACTCTCTCCTCTCCCCCTCTCTCTCACACACACACAACTCTCTCCTCTCCCCCTCTCTCTCACACACACACAACTCTCTCCTCTCCCCCTCTCTCTCACACACACACAACTCTCTCCTCTCCCCCTCTCTCACACACACACAACTCTCTCCTCTCCCCCTCTCTCACACACACAACTCTCTCCTCTCCCCCTCTCTCACACACACAACTCTCTCCTCTCCCCCTCTCACACACACACAACTCTCTCCTCTCTCCCTCTCTCACACACACACAACTCTCTCCTCTCCCCCTCTCTCACACACACACAACTCTCTCCTCTCCCCCTCTCTCACACACACACAACTCTCTCCTCTCCCCCTCTCACACACACACAACTCTCTCCTCTCCCCCTCTCACACACACACACAACTCTCTCCTCTCCCCCTCTCACACACACACAACTCTCTCCTCTCCCCCTCTCACACACACACACAACTCTCTCCTCTCCCCCTCTCTCACACACACACAACTCTCTCCTCTCCCCCTCTCTCTCACACACACACAACTCTCTCCTCTCCCCCTCTCTCTCACACACACACAACTCTCTCCTCTCCCCCTCTCTCACACACACACAACTCTCTCCTCTCCCCCTCTCTCACACACACAACTCTCTCCTCTCCCCCCCTCTCACACACACAACTCTCTCCTCTCCCCCTCCCCCTCTGTCTCATACACTCACAATAGACGATAGGTACGGGAGTAGGCCATTCGGCCCTTCGTGCGAGCACCGCCATTCCCTGTGATCATGGCTGATCATCCACAATCAGTATCCAGTTCCTGCCTGATCCCCATAACCTTTGATTCCACTATCTTTAAGAGCTCTATCTAACTCTTTCTTGAAAGCATCCAGAGACTTGGCCTCCACAGCCTTCTGGGGCAGAGCATTCCACATATCCACCACTCTCTGGG
>NW_026948189.1:130000-235000 GCF_963921235.1 Mobula hypostoma | reverse complement strand
GAAACATCCTCTCCACATCCACTCTATCTGTGTCCTCTGGTCCTAGACTCCCCCACTACAGGAAACATCCTCTCCACATCTACTCTATCTGTGTCCTCTGGTCCGAGACTCCCCCACTACAGGAAACATCCTCTCCACATCCACTCTATCTGTGTCCTCTGGTCCGAGACTCCCCCACTACAGGAAACATTCTCTCCACATCCACTCTATCTGTGTCCTCTGGTCCAAGACTCCCCCCACTACAGGAAACATCCTCTCCACATCCACTCTATCTGTGTCCTCTGGTCCTAGACTCCCCCCACTACAGGAAACATCCTCTCCACATCCAGTCTATCTGTGTCCTCTGGTACCAGACTCCCTGACTATAGGGAACATCCTCTCCACATCCACTCTATCTGTGTCCTCTGGTACCAGACTCCCTGACTATAGGGAACATCCTCTCCACATCCACTCTATCTGTGTCCTCTGGTCCGAGACTCCCCCACTACAGGGAACATCCTCTCCACATCCACTCTATCTGTGTCCTCTGGTACCAGACTCCCCCACTACAGGGAACATCCTCTCCACATTCACTCTATCTGTGTCCTCTAGTCCTAGACTCCCCCACTATAGGGAACATCTTCTCCACATCCACTCTATCTGTGTCCTCTGGTACCAGACTCCCCCACTACAGGGAACATCCTCTCCACATCCACTCTATCTGTGTCCTCTAGTCCGAGACTCCCCCACGACAGGGAACATCCTCTCCACATCCACTCTATCTGTGTCCTCTGGTACCAGACTCCCCCACTACAGGGAACATCCTCTCCACATCCACTCTATCTGTGTCCTCTAGTCCTAGACTCCCCCACTACAGGGTACATCCTCTCCACATCCACTCTATCTGTGTCCTCTAGTCCTAGACTCCCCCACTACAGGGAACATCCTCTCCACATCCACTCTATCTGTGTCCTCTGGTCCGAGACTCCCCCCACGACAGGAAACATCCTCTCCACATCCACTCTATCTGTGTCCTCTGGTACCAGACTCCCCCACTACAGGGAACATCCTCTCCACATCCACTCTATCTGTGTCCTCTAGTCCTAGACTCCCCCACTACAGGGAACATCCTCTCCACATCCACTCTATCTGTGTCCTCTAGTCCTAGACTCCCCCACTACAGGGAACATCCTCTCCACATCCACTCTATCTGTGTCCTCTGGTCCGAGACTCCCCCCACGACAGGAAACATCCTCTCCACATCCACTCTATCTGTGTCCTCTGGTACCAGACTCCCCGACTATAGGAAACATCCTCTCCACATCCACTCTATCAGTGTCGTCTGGTCCTAGACTCCCCCACTACAGGAAACATTTTCTCCACATCCACTCTATCTGTGTCCTCTGGTCCTAGACTCCCCCCACTACAGGAAACATCCTCTCCACATCCACTCTATCTGTGTCCTCTAGTCCTAGACTCCCCCACTACAGGGAACATCCTCTCCACATCCACTCTATCTGTGTCCTCTGGTCCGAGACTCCCCCCACGACAGGAAACATCCTCTCCACATCCACTCTATCTGTGTCCTCTGGTACCAGACTCCCCGACTATAGGAAACATCCTCTCCACATCCACTCTATCTGTGTCGTCTGGTCCTAGACTCCCCCACTACAGGAAACATTTTCTCCACATCTACTCTATCTGTGTCCTCTGGTCCTAGACTCCCCCCACTACAGGAAACATCCTCTCCACATCCACTCTATCTGTGTCCTCTGGTCCTAGACTCCCCGACTATAGGAAACATCCTCTCCACATCCACTCTATCTGTGTCCTCTGGTCCGAGACTCCCCCACGACAGGAAACATCCTCTCCACATCCACTCTATCTGTGTCCTCCGGTCCTAGACTCCCCCACAATAGGAAACATCCTCTCCACATCCACTCTATCTGTGTCCTCTGGTCCTAGACTCCCCCACTACAGGAAACATCCTCTCCACATCCACTCTATCTGTGTCCTCTGGTCCTAGACTCCCCCACTTTAGGAAACATCCTCTCCACACCCACTCTATCTGTGTCCTCCGGTCCTCCTAGACTCCCCCACAATAGGAAACATCCTCTCCACATCCACTCTATCTGTGTCCTCTGGTCCGAGACTCCCCCACGACAGGAAACATCCTCTCCACATCCACTCTATCTGTGTCCTCTGGTCCTAGACTCCCCCACTACAGGAAACATCCTCTCCACATCCACTCTATCTGTGTCCTCTGGTCCTAGACTCCCCCACTTTAGGAAACATCCTCTCCACACCCACTCTATCTGTGTCCTCTGGTCCGAGACTCCCCCACTACAGGAAACATCCTCTCCACATCCACTCTATCTGTGTCCTCTGGTCCTAGACTCCCCCACTACAGGAAACATCCTCTCCACATCCACTCTATCTGTCTGCTCTGGTCCTAGACTCCCGCACTACAGGAAACATCCTCTCCACATCCACTCTATCTGTGTCCTCTGGTCCGAGACTCCCCCCACTACAGGAAACATCCTCTCCACATCCACTCTATCTGTGTCCTCTGGTCCGAGACTCCCCGCACTACAGGAAACATCCTCTCCACGTCCACTCTATCTGTGTCCTCTGGTCCGAGACTCCCCCACTTTAGGAAACATCCTCTCCACACCCACTCTATCTGTGTCCTCTGGTCCGAGACTCCCCCACTACAGGAAACATCCTCTCCACATCCACTCTATCTGTGTCCTCCGGTCCGAGACTCCCCCACTTTAGGAAACATCCTTTCCACACCCACTCTATCTGTGTCCTCTGGTCCGAGACTCCCCCACTACAGGAAACATCCTCTCCACATCCACTCTATCTGTGTCCTCTGGTCCTAGACTCCCCCGCTACAGAAAACATCCTCACCACATCCACTCTATCTGTGTCCTCTGGTCCTAGACTCCCCGACTATAGGAAACATCCTCTCCACATCCACTCTACCAGTGTCCTCTCGTCCTAGACTCCCCACCAGATGAAACACTCTCTCCACATCCACTCTATCTGTGTCCTCTGGTCCTAGACTCCCCCCACTATAGGAAACATCCTCTCCACATTCACTCTATGTGTCCTCTGGTCCAAGACTCCCCGACTATAGGAAACATCCACTCCACATCCACTCTATCTGTGTCCTCTGGTCCTAGACTCCCGCACGCCAGGAAACATCCTCTCCACATCCACTCTATCTGTGTCCTCTGGTCCTAGACTCCAGGACTATAGCAATCATCCTCTCCACATCCACTCTACCTGTGTCCTCTGGTCCTAGATTCCCGCACTACAGGCAACATCCTCTCCACATCCACTCCATCGATATCCTCTGGTCCTAGACTCACCCACTATAGGAAACATCCTCTCCACATCCACTCTATCTGTGTCCTCTGGTCCGAGAATCTCCCACTAAAGGAAACATCCTCTCCACATCCACGCTATCTGTGTCCTCTGGACCTAGACTCCCCCGCTACAGGAAACATCCTCTCCACATCCACTCTATCTGTGTCCTCTGGTCCTAGACTCCCCCACTACAGGAAACATCCTCTCCACATCCACTCTATCTGTCTGCTCTGGTCCTAGACTCCCGCACTACAGGAAACATCCTCTCCACATCCACTCTATCTGTGTCCTCTGGTCCGAGACTCCCCCCACTACAGGAAACATCCTCTCCACATCCACTCTATCTGTGTCCTCTAGTCCGAGACTCCCCGCACTACAGGAAACATCCTCTCCACGTCCACTCTATCTGTGTCCTCTGGTCCGAGACTCCCCACTTTAGGAAACATCCTCTCCACACCCACTCTATCTGTGTCCTCTGGTCCGAGACTCCCCCACTACAGGAAACATCCTCTCCACATCCACTCTATCTGTGTCCTCCGGTCCGAGACTCCCCCACTTTAGGAAACATCCTTTCCACATCCACTCTATCTGTGTCCTCTGGTCCGAGACTCCCCCACTACAGGAAACATCCTCTCCACATCCACTCTATCTGTGTCCTCTGGTCCTAGACTCCCCCGCTACAGAAAACATCCTCACCACATCCACTCTATCTGTGTCCTCTGGTACCAGACTCCCCGACTATAGGAAACATCCTCTCCACATCCACTCTACCAGTGTCCTCTCGTCCTAGACTCCCCACCAGATGAAACACTCTCTCCACATCCACTCTATCTGTGTCCTCTGGTCCTAGACTCCCCCCACTATAGGAAACATCCTCTCCACATTCACTCTATGTGTCCTCTGGTCCAAGACTCCCCGACTATAGGAAACATCCACTCCACATCCACTCTATCTGTGTCCTCTGGTCCTAGACTCCCGCACGCCAGGAAACATCCTCTCCACATCCACTCTATCTGTGTCCTCTGGTCCTAGACTCCAGGACTATAGCAATCATCCTCTCCACATCCACTCTACCTGTGTCCTCTGGTCCTAGATTCCCGCACTACAGGCAACATCCTCTCCACATCCACTCCATCGATATCCTCTGGTCCTAGACTCACCCACTATAGGAAACATCCTCTCCACATCCACTCTATCTGTGTCCTCTGGTCCGAGAATCTCCCACTAAAGGAAACATCCTCTCCACATCCACGCTATCTGTGTCCTCTGGACCTAGACTCCCCCGCTACAGGAAACATCCTCTCCACATCCACTCTATCTGTGTCCTCTGGTCCTAGACTCCCCCGCTACAGGAAACATCCTCTCCACATCCACTCTATCTGTCTGCTCTGGTCCTAGACTCCCGCACTACAGGAAACATCCTCTCCACATCCACTCTATCTGTGTCCTCTGGTCCGAGACTCCCCCCACTACAGGAAACATCCTCTCCACATCCACTCTATCTGTGTCCTCTAGTCCTAGACTCCCCCACTACAGGGAACATCCTCTCCACATCCACTCTATCTGTGTCCTCTGGTCCGAGACTCCCCCCACGACAGGAAACATCCTCTCCACATCCACTCTATCTGTGTCCTCTGGTACCAGACTCCCCGACTATAGGAAACATCCTCTCCACATCCACTCTATCAGTGTCGTCTGGTCCTAGACTCCCCCACTACAGGAAACATTTTCTCCACATCCACTCTATCTGTGTCCTCTGGTCCTAGACTCCCCCCACTACAGGAAACATCCTCTCCACATCCACTCTATCTGTGTCCTCTAGTCCTAGACTCCCCCACTACAGGGAACATCCTCTCCACATCCACTCTATCTGTGTCCTCTGGTCCGAGACTCCCCCCACGACAGGAAACATCCTCTCCACATCCACTCTATCTGTGTCCTCTGGTACCAGACTCCCCGACTATAGGAAACATCCTCTCCACATCCACTCTATCTGTGTCGTCTGGTCCTAGACTCCCCCACTACAGGAAACATTTTCTCCACATCTACTCTATCTGTGTCCTCTGGTCCTAGACTCCCCCCACTACAGGAAACATCCTCTCCACATCCACTCTATCTGTGTCCTCTGGTCCTAGACTCCCCGACTATAGGAAACATCCTCTCCACATCCACTCTATCTGTGTCCTCTGGTCCGAGACTCCCCCACGACAGGAAACATCCTCTCCACATCCACTCTATCTGTGTCCTCCGGTCCTAGACTCCCCCACAATAGGAAACATCCTCTCCACATCCACTCTATCTGTGTCCTCTGGTCCTAGACTCCCCCACTACAGGAAACATCCTCTCCACATCCACTCTATCTGTGTCCTCTGGTCCTAGACTCCCCCACTTTAGGAAACATCCTCTCCACACCCACTCTATCTGTGTCCTCCGGTCCTCCTAGACTCCCCCACAATAGGAAACATCCTCTCCACATCCACTCTATCTGTGTCCTCTGGTCCGAGACTCCCCCACGACAGGAAACATCCTCTCCACATCCACTCTATCTGTGTCCTCTGGTCCTAGACTCCCCCACTACAGGAAACATCCTCTCCACATCCACTCTATCTGTGTCCTCTGGTCCTAGACTCCCCCACTTTAGGAAACATCCTCTCCACACCCACTCTATCTGTGTCCTCTGGTCCGAGACTCCCCCACTACAGGAAACATCCTCTCCACATCCACTCTATCTGTGTCCTCTGGTCCTAGACTCCCCCACTACAGGAAACATCCTCTCCACATCCACTCTATCTGTCTGCTCTGGTCCTAGACTCCCGCACTACAGGAAACATCCTCTCCACATCCACTCTATCTGTGTCCTCTGGTCCGAGACTCCCCCCACTACAGGAAACATCCTCTCCACATCCACTCTATCTGTGTCCTCTGGTCCGAGACTCCCCGCACTACAGGAAACATCCTCTCCACGTCCACTCTATCTGTGTCCTCTGGTCCGAGACTCCCCCACTTTAGGAAACATCCTCTCCACACCCACTCTATCTGTGTCCTCTGGTCCGAGACTCCCCCACTACAGGAAACATCCTCTCCACATCCACTCTATCTGTGTCCTCCGGTCCGAGACTCCCCCACTTTAGGAAACATCCTTTCCACACCCACTCTATCTGTGTCCTCTGGTCCGAGACTCCCCCACTACAGGAAACATCCTCTCCACATCCACTCTATCTGTGTCCTCTGGTCCTAGACTCCCCCGCCAGAAAACATCCTCACCACATCCACTCTATCTGTGTCCTCTGGTCCTAGACTCCCCGACTATAGGAAACATCCTCTCCACATCCACTCTATCTGTGTCCTCTGGTCCTAGACTCCCGCACGCCAGGAAACATCCTCTCCACATCCACTCTATCTGTGTCCTCTGGTCCTAGACTCCAGGACTATAGCAATCATCCTCTCCACATCCACTCTACCTGTGTCCTCTGGTCCTAGACTCCCCACTACAGGCAACATCCTCTCCACATCCACTCCATCTGTGTCCTCTGGTCCTAGACTCCCGCACGCCAGGAAACATCCTCTCCACATCCACTCTATCTGTGTCCTCTGGTCCTAGACTCCAGGACTATAGCAATCATCCTCTCCACATCCACTCTATCTGTGTCCTCTGGTCCTAGATTCCCGCACTACAGGCAACATCCTCTCCACATCCACTCCATCTGTGTCCTCTGGTCCTAGACTCCGCCACTACAGGAAACATCCTCTCCACATCCACTCTATCTGTGTCCTCTGGTCCTAGACTCCCGCACTACAGGAAACATCCTCTCCACATCCACGCTATCTGTGTCCTCTGGACCTAGACTCCCCCGCTACAGGAAACATCCTCTCCACATCCACTCTATCTGTGTCCTCTGGTCCTAGACTCCCCGCACTACAGGAAACATCCTCTCCACATCCACTCTATCTGTGTCCTCTGGTCCTAGACTCCCGCACTACAGGAAACATCCTCTCCACATCCACTCTATCTGTGTCCTCTGGTCCGAGACTCCCCCCACTACAGGAAACATCCTCTCCACATCCACTCTATCTGTGTCCTCCGGTCCGAGACTCCCCCCACTATAGGAAACATCCTCTCCACATCCACTCTATCTGTGTCCTCTGGTCCGAGACTCCCCACTTTAGGAAACATCCTCTCCACACCCACTCTATCTGTGTCCTCTGGTCCGAGACTCCCCCACTACAGGAAACATCCTCTCCACATCCACTCTATCTGTGTCCTCTGGTACCAGACTCCCCGACTATAGGAAACATCCTCTCCACATCCACTCTATCTGTGTCCTCTGGTCCTAGACTCCCCCACTACAGGAAACATCCTCTCCACATCCACTCTATCTGTGTCCTCTGGTCCTAGACTCCCCCGCTACAGAAAACATCCTCACCACATCCACTCTATCTGTGTCCTCTGGTACCAGACTCCCCGACTATAGGAAACATCCTCTCCACATCCACTCTACCAGTGTCCTCTCGTCCTAGACTCCCCACCAGATGAAACACTCTCTCCACATCCACTCTATCTGTGTCCTCTGGTCCTAGACTCCCCCCACTATAGGAAACATCCTCTCCACATTCACTCTATGTGTCCTCTGGTCCAAGACTCCCCGACTATAGGAAACATCCACTCCACATCCACTCTATCTGTGTCCTCTGGTCCTAGACTCCCGCACGCCAGGAAACATCCTCTCCACATCCACTCTATCTGTGTCCTCTGGTCCTAGACTCCAGGACTATAGCAATCATCCTCTCCACATCCACTCTACCTGTGTCCTCTGGTCCTAGATTCCCGCACTACAGGCAACATCCTCTCCACATCCACTCCATCGATATCCTCTGGTCCTAGACTCACCCACTATAGGAAACATCCTCTCCACATCCACTCTATCTGTGTCCTCTGGTCCGAGAATCTCCCACTAAAGGAAACATCCTCTCCACATCCACGCTATCTGTGTCCTCTGGACCTAGACTCCCCCGCTACAGGAAACATCCTCTCCACATCCACTCTATCTGTGTCCTCTGGTCCTAGACTCCCCCGCTACAGGAAACATCCTCTCCACATCCACTCTATCTGTCTGCTCTGGTCCTAGACTCCCGCACTACAGGAAACATCCTCTCCACATCCACTCTATCTGTGTCCTCTGGTCCGAGACTCCCCCCACTACAGGAAACATCCTCTCCACATCCACTCTATCTGTGTCCTCTGGTCCGAGACTCCCCCACTTTAGGAAACATCCTCTCCACACCCACTCTATCTGTGTCCTCTGGTCCGAGACTCCCCCACTACAGGAAACATCCTCTCCACATCCACTCTATCTGTGTCCTCTGGTCCTAGACTCCCCCGCTACAGAAAACATCCTCTCCATGTCCACTCTGTCTGGACATTTCAATGTTCAATAGTTTTCAATGAGATCCCCCTCATTCTTCTAAACTCCAGCGAGTACAGACCCAGAGCCATCAAATAGATTGGAAGAATGGGCAGAGAAGTGGCAAATGAAATACAATGTTGGAAAGTGTATGGTTATGCACTTTGGCACAAAAAATAAAAGGGCAGACCATTATTTAAATGGGGAAAGAATTCAAAGTTCGGAGATGCAACGGGACTTGGGAGTCCTCGTACAGGATTCCTTTAAAGTTAACCTCCAGGTTGAGTCAGTAGTGAGGAAGGCGAATGCAAGTTTGGCATTCATTTCTAGAGGAATAGAGTATAGGAGCAGGGATGTGATGTTGAGGCTCTATAAGGCGCTGGTGAGACCTCACTTGGAGTACCGTGGGCAGTTTTAATCTCCTTATTTAAGAAAGGATGTGCTGACGTTGGAGAGGGTACAGAGAAGATTCACGAGAATGATTCCGGGAATGAGAGGGTTAACATATGAGGAACGTTTGTCCGCTCTTGGACTGTATTCCTTGGAGTTTAGAAGAATGAGGGGAGGCCTCGTAGAAACATTTCGAATGTTGAAAGGCATGGACAGAGTGGATGTGGCAAAGTTGTTTCCCATGGTGGGGGAGTCTAGTACGAGAGGACATGACTTAAGGATTGAAGGGCGCCCATTCAGAACAGAGATGCGAAGAAATTTTTTTAGTCAGGGGGGGTGAATCCATGGAATTTGTTGCCACGGGCAGCAGTGGAGGCCAAGTCATTGGGTGTATTTAAGGCAGAGACTGATAGGTATCTGAGTAGCCAGGGCATCAAAGGTTATGGTGAGAAGGCGGGGGAGTGGGACTAAATGGGAGAATGGATCAGCTCATGATAAAATGGAGGAGCAGACTCGATGGGCCGAATGGCCGACTTCTGCTCCTTTGTCTTATGGTCTTATGGTCAAAATGCTCCTCATACATGAACCCTTTCACTCCCAGGAATTGGAGTTGGTCTATCATTGCACTGACAGTCCATGAAAAACCTGTCTTGCACACAATTCATCCAGATCACCTCATTCTGTAGTTCACCGAGACTTCTCAGGCAAAGAGCCCGGGTTTTCCAGAGAACCAGAATATAAAAGCAAGGGTGTAATGTTAAGGCTTTCATGAGGTTCAAGGGTGGCCTCACTCGGAGTATTGTGAGGGGTTTTGGGCCCATTATCGAAGAAAGGCTGTGCTGATATTGGAGAGGGAACAGAGAGTGATTCTGGGAATGGAAGGAGATTCACCAGGATGCTGCCTGGATTAGAGAGGGTGCAGGGGAGATTCACCAGGATGCTGCCTGGATTAGAGAGGGTGCAGAGGAGATTCACCAGGACGCTGCCCGAATTGGAGAGGGTGCAGAGGAGATTCACCAGGACGCTGCCTGGATTAGAGAGGGTGCAGAGGAGATTCGCCAGGATGCTGCCTGGATTAGAGAGGGTGCAGAGGAGATTCACCAGGATGCTGCCCGGATTAGAGAGGGTGCAGGCGAGATTCACCAGGATGCTGCCCGGATTAGAGAGGGTGCAGAGAAGATTCACCAAGATGCTGCCTGGATTAGAGAGGGTGCAGAGGAGATTCACCAGGGTGCTGCCTGGATTAAAGAGGGTGCAGAGGAGATTCACCAGGATGCTGCCTGGATTAGAGAGGGTGCAGAGGAGATTCACCAGGATGCTGCCTGGATTAGAGAGGGTGCAGAGGAGATTCACCGGGACGCTGCCTGGATTAGAGAGGGTGCAGAGGAGATTCACCAGCGTGCTGCCTGGATTAGAGAGGGTGCAGAGGAGATTCACAAGGATGCTGCCTGGATTAGAGAGGGTGCAGAGGAGATTCACCAGGATGCTGCCTGGATTACAGAGGGTGCAGAGGAGATTCACCAGGGTGCTGCCTAGATTAGAGAGGGTGCAGAGGAGATTCACCAGGGTGCTGCCTGGATTGAAGAGGGTGCAGAGAAGATTCACCAGGGTGCTGCCTGGATTGGAGAGGGTGCAGAGGAGATTCACCAGGATGCTGCCTGGATTAGAGAGGGTGCAGAGGAGATTCACCAGGATGCTGCCCGGATTAGAGAGGGTGCAGAGGAGATTCACCAGGATGCTGCCTGGATTAGAGAGGGTGCAGAGGAGATTCACCAGGATGCTGCCCGGATTAGAGAGGGTGCAGAGAAGATTCACCAAGATGCTGCCTGGATTAGAGAGGGTGCAGAGGAGATTCACCAGGGTGCTGCCTGGATTAGAGAGGGTGCAGAGGAGATTCACCAGGATGCTGCCTGGATTAGAGAGGGTGCAGAGGAGATTCACCAGGATGCTGCCCGGATTAGAGAGGGTGCAGAGAAGATTCACCAAGATGCTGCCTGGATTAGAGAGGGTGCAGAGGAGATTCACCAGGGTGCTGCCTGGATTAGAGAGGGTGCAGAGGAGATTCACCAGGATGCTGCCTGGATTAGAGAGGGTGCAGAGGAGATTCACCAGGATGCTGCCTGGATTAGAGAGGGTGCAGGGGAGATTCACCAGGATGCTGCCTGGATTAGAGAGGGTGCAGAGGAGATTCACCAAGATGCTGCCTGGATTAGAGAGGGTGCAGAGGAGATTCACCGGGACGCTGCCCGGATTAAAGAGGGTGAAGAGGAGATTCACCAGGATGCTGCCTGGATTAGAGAGGGTGCAGAGGAGATTCACAAGGATGCTGCCTGGATTAGAGAGGGTGAAGAGGAGATTCACCAGGATGCTGCCTGGATTAGAGAGGGTGCAGAGGAGATTCACCAGGGTGCTGCCTGGATTAGAGAGGGTGCAGAGGAGATTCACCAGGATGCTGCCTGGATTAGAGAGGGTGCAGGGGAGATTCACCAGGGAGCAGCCCAGATTAGAGAGGGTGCAGAGGAGATTCACCAGGATGCTGCCTGGATTAGAGAGGGTGCAGAGGAGATTCACAAGGATGCTGCCCGGATTAAAGAGGGTGCAGAGGAGATTCACCAGGACGCTGCCTGGATTAGAGAGGGTGCAGAGGAGATTCGCCAGGATGCTGCCTGGATTAGAGAGGGTGCAGAGGAGATTCACCAGGACGCTGCCTGGATTAGAGAGGGTGCAGAGGAGATTCACAAGGATGCTGCCTGGATTAGAGAGGGTGCAGAGGAGATTCACCAGGATGCTGCCTGGATTAGAGAGGGTGCAGAGGAGATTCACCAGGATGCTGCCTGGATTGGAGAGGGTGCAGAGAAGATTCACTAGGATGCTGCCTGGATTAGAGAGGGTGCAGAGGAGATTCACCAGGATGCTGCCCGGATTAGAGAGGGTGCAGAGGAGATTCACCAGGACGCTGCCCGGATTAGAGAGGGTGCAGAGGAGATTCACCAGGACGCTGCCCGGATTAGAGAGGGTGCAGAGGAGATTCACCAGGATGTGCCCTGGATTAGAGAGGGTGCAGAGGAGATTCACCAGGATGCCTGGATTAGAGAGGGTGCAGAGGAGATTCACCAGGACGCTGCCTGGATTAGAGAGGGTGCAGAGGAGATTCACCAGGACGCTGCCTGGATTAGAGAGGGTGCAGAGGAGATTCACCGGGATGCTGCCTGGATTAGAGATGGTGCAGAGGAGATTCACCAGGATGCCTGGATTAGAGAGGGTGCAGAGGAGATTCACCAGGATGCTGCCTGGATTAGAGAGGGTGCAGAGGAGATTCACCAGGATGCTGCCTGGATTAGAGAGGGTGCAGAGGAGATTCACCAGGATGCTGCCTGGATTGGAGAGGGTGCAGAGAAGATTCACCAGGATGCTGCCTGGATTGGAGAGGGTGCAGAGGAGATTCACCAGGATGCTGCCCGGATTAGAGAGGGTGCAGAGGAGATTCACCAGGACGCTGCCTGGATTAGAGAGGGTGCAGAGGAGATTCACCAGGACGCTGCCTGGATTAGAGAGGGTGCAGAGGAAATTCACCAGGATGCTGCCTGGATTAGAGAGGGTGCAGGGGAGATTCACCAGGATGCTGCCTGGATTAGAGAGGGTGCAGGGGAGATTCACCAGGATGCTGCCTGGATTAGAGAGGGTGCAGAGGAGATTCACCGGGATGCTGCCTGGATTAGAGAGGGTGCAGAGGAGATTCACCAGGATCCTGCCCGGATTAGAGAGGGTGCAGAGAAGATTCACCAAGATGCTGCCTGGATTAGAGAGGGTGCAGAGGAGATTCACCAGGGTGCTGCCTGGATTAGAGAGGGTGCAGAGGAGATTCACCAGGGTGCTGCCTGGATTAGAGAGGGTGCAGAGGAGATTCACCAGGATGCTGCCTGGATTAGAGAGGGTGCAGAGGAGATTCACCAGGATGCTGCCTGGATTAGAGAGGGTGCAGGGGAGATTCACCAGGATGCTGCCTGGATTAGAGAGGGTGCAGAGGAGATTCACCAGGATGCTGCCTGGATTAGAGAGGGTGCAGAGGAGATTCACCAGGATGCTGCCCGGATTAGAGAGGGTGCAGAGAAGATTCACCAAGATGCTGCCTGGATTAGAGAGGGTGCAGAGGAGATTCACCAGGGTGTTGCCTGGATTAGAGAGGGTGCAGAGGAGATTCACCAGGATGCTGCCTGGATTAGAGAGGGTGCAGAGGAGATTCACCAGGATGCTGCCTGGATTAGAGAGGGTGCAGGGGAGATTCACCAGGATGCTGCCTGGATTAGAGAGGGTGCAGGGGAGATTCACCAAGATGCTGCCTGGATTAGAGAGGGTGCAGAGGAGATTCACCGGGACGCAGCCCGGATTAAAGAGGGTGAAGAGGAGATTCACCAGGATGCTGCCCGGATTAGAGAGGGTGCAGAGGAGATTCACAAGGATGCTGCCTGGATTAGAGAGGGTGAAGAGGAGATTCACCAGGATGCTGCCTGGATTAGAGAGGGTGCAGAGGAGATTCACCAGGGTGCTGCCTGGATTAGAGAGGGTGCAGAGGAGATTCACCAGGATGCTGCCTGGATTAGAGAGGGTGCAGGGGAGATTCACCAGGGTGCAGCCCAGATTAGAGAGGGTGCAGAGGAGATTCACCAGGATGCTGCCTGGATTAGAGAGGGTGCAGAGGAGATTCACAAGGATGCTGCCTGGATTAGAGAGGGTGCAGAGGAGATTCACCAGGATGCTGCCTGGATTAGAGAGGGTGCAGAGGAGATTCACCAGGATGCTGCCTGGATTAGAGAAGGTGCAGAGGAGATTCACCTGGATGCTGCCTGGATTAGAGAGGGTGCAGAGGAGATTCACAAGGATGCTGCCTGGATTAGAGAGGGTGCAGAGGAGATTCACCAGGATGCTGCCTGGATTAGAGAGGGTGCAGAGGAGATTCACCGGGATGCTGCCTGGATTAGAGAGGGTGCAGAGGAGATTCACCAGGATGCTGCCTGGATTAGAGAGGGTGCAGAGGAGATTCACAAGGATGCTGCCCGGATTAAAGAGGGTGCAGAGGAGATTCACCAGGACGCTGCCTGGATTAGAGAGGGTGCAGAGGAGATTCGCCAGGATGCTGCCTGGATTAGAGAGGGTGCAGAGGAGATTCACCAGGACGCTGCCTGGATTAGAGAGGGTGCAGAGGAGATTCACAAGGATGCTGCCTGGATTAGAGAGGGTGCAGAGGAGATTCACCAGGATGCTGCCTGGATTAGAGAGGGTGCAGAGGAGATTCACCAGGATGCTGCCTGGATTAGAGAGGGTGCAGAGGAGATTCACCGGGACGCTGCCTGGATTAGAGAGGGTGCAGAGGAGATTCACCAGCGTGCTGCCTGGATTAGAGAGGGTGCAGAGGAGATTCACAAGGATGCTGCCTGGATTAGAGAGGGTGCAGAGGAGATTCACCAGGATGCTGCCTGGATTACAGAGGGTGCAGAGGAGATTCACCAGGGTGCTGCCTAGATTAGAGAGGGTGCAGAGGAGATTCACCAGGGTGCTGCCTGGATTGAAGAGGGTGCAGAGAAGATTCACCAGGGTGCTGCCTGGATTGGAGAGGGTGCAGAGGAGATTCACCAGGATGCTGCCTGGATTAGAGAGGGTGCAGAGGAGATTCACCAGGATGCTGCCCGGATTAGAGAGGGTGCAGAGGAGATTCACCAGGATGCTGCCTGGATTAGAGAGGGTGCAGAGGAGATTCACCAGGATGCTGCCCGGATTAGAGAGGGTGCAGAGAAGATTCACCAAGATGCTGCCTGGATTAGAGAGGGTGCAGAGGAGATTCACCAGGGTGCTGCCTGGATTAGAGAGGGTGCAGAGGAGATTCACCAGGATGCTGCCTGGATTAGAGAGGGTGCAGAGGAGATTCACCAGGATGCTGCCCGGATTAGAGAGGGTGCAGAGAAGATTCACCAAGATGCTGCCTGGATTAGAGAGGGTGCAGAGGAGATTCACCAGGGTGCTGCCTGGATTAGAGAGGGTGCAGAGGAGATTCACCAGGATGCTGCCTGGATTAGAGAGGGTGCAGAGGAGATTCACCAGGATGCTGCCTGGATTAGAGAGGGTGCAGGGGAGATTCACCAGGATGCTGCCTGGATTAGAGAGGGTGCAGAGGAGATTCACCAAGATGCTGCCTGGATTAGAGAGGGTGCAGAGGAGATTCACCGGGACGCTGCCCGGATTAAAGAGGGTGAAGAGGAGATTCACCAGGATGCTGCCTGGATTAGAGAGGGTGCAGAGGAGATTCACAAGGATGCTGCCTGGATTAGAGAGGGTGAAGAGGAGATTCACCAGGATGCTGCCTGGATTAGAGAGGGTGCAGAGGAGATTCACCAGGGTGCTGCCTGGATTAGAGAGGGTGCAGAGGAGATTCACCAGGATGCTGCCTGGATTAGAGAGGGTGCAGGGGAGATTCACCAGGGAGCAGCCCAGATTAGAGAGGGTGCAGAGGAGATTCACCAGGATGCTGCCTGGATTAGAGAGGGTGCAGAGGAGATTCACAAGGATGCTGCCCGGATTAAAGAGGGTGCAGAGGAGATTCACCAGGACGCTGCCTGGATTAGAGAGGGTGCAGAGGAGATTCGCCAGGATGCTGCCTGGATTAGAGAGGGTGCAGAGGAGATTCACCAGGACGCTGCCTGGATTAGAGAGGGTGCAGAGGAGATTCACAAGGATGCTGCCTGGATTAGAGAGGGTGCAGAGGAGATTCACCAGGATGCTGCCTGGATTAGAGAGGGTGCAGAGGAGATTCACCAGGATGCTGCCTGGATTGGAGAGGGTGCAGAGAAGATTCACTAGGATGCTGCCTGGATTAGAGAGGGTGCAGAGGAGATTCACCAGGATGCTGCCCGGATTAGAGAGGGTGCAGAGGAGATTCACCAGGACGCTGCCCGGATTAGAGAGGGTGCAGAGGAGATTCACCAGGACGCTGCCCGGATTAGAGAGGGTGCAGAGGAGATTCACCAGGATGTGCCCTGGATTAGAGAGGGTGCAGAGGAGATTCACCAGGATGCCTGGATTAGAGAGGGTGCAGAGGAGATTCACCAGGACGCTGCCTGGATTAGAGAGGGTGCAGAGGAGATTCACCAGGACGCTGCCTGGATTAGAGAGGGTGCAGAGGAGATTCACCGGGATGCTGCCTGGATTAGAGATGGTGCAGAGGAGATTCACCAGGATGCCTGGATTAGAGAGGGTGCAGAGGAGATTCACCAGGATGCTGCCTGGATTAGAGAGGGTGCAGAGGAGATTCACCAGGATGCTGCCTGGATTAGAGAGGGTGCAGAGGAGATTCACCAGGATGCTGCCTGGATTGGAGAGGGTGCAGAGAAGATTCACCAGGATGCTGCCTGGATTGGAGAGGGTGCAGAGGAGATTCACCAGGATGCTGCCCGGATTAGAGAGGGTGCAGAGGAGATTCACCAGGACGCTGCCTGGATTAGAGAGGGTGCAGAGGAGATTCACCAGGACGCTGCCTGGATTAGAGAGGGTGCAGAGGAAATTCACCAGGATGCTGCCTGGATTAGAGAGGGTGCAGGGGAGATTCACCAGGATGCTGCCTGGATTAGAGAGGGTGCAGGGGAGATTCACCAGGATGCTGCCTGGATTAGAGAGGGTGCAGAGGAGATTCACCGGGATGCTGCCTGGATTAGAGAGGGTGCAGAGGAGATTCACCAGGATCCTGCCCGGATTAGAGAGGGTGCAGAGAAGATTCACCAAGATGCTGCCTGGATTAGAGAGGGTGCAGAGGAGATTCACCAGGGTGCTGCCTGGATTAGAGAGGGTGCAGAGGAGATTCACCAGGGTGCTGCCTGGATTAGAGAGGGTGCAGAGGAGATTCACCAGGATGCTGCCTGGATTAGAGAGGGTGCAGAGGAGATTCACCAGGATGCTGCCTGGATTAGAGAGGGTGCAGGGGAGATTCACCAGGATGCTGCCTGGATTAGAGAGGGTGCAGAGGAGATTCACCAGGATGCTGCCTGGATTAGAGAGGGTGCAGAGGAGATTCACCAGGATGCTGCCCGGATTAGAGAGGGTGCAGAGAAGATTCACCAAGATGCTGCCTGGATTAGAGAGGGTGCAGAGGAGATTCACCAGGGTGTTGCCTGGATTAGAGAGGGTGCAGAGGAGATTCACCAGGATGCTGCCTGGATTAGAGAGGTTGCAGAGGAGATTCACCAGGATGCTGCCTGGATTAGAGAGGGTGCAGGGGAGATTCACCAGGATGCTGCCTGGATTAGAGAGGGTGCAGGGGAGATTCACCAAGATGCTGCCTGGATTAGAGAGGGTGCAGAGGAGATTCACCGGGACGCAGCCCGGATTAAAGAGGGTGAAGAGGAGATTCACCAGGATGCTGCCTGGATTAGAGAGGGTGCAGAGGAGATTCACAAGGATGCTGCCTGGATTAGAGAGGGTGAAGAGGAGATTCACCAGGATGCTGCCTGGATTAGAGAGGGTGCAGAGGAGATTCACCAGGGTGCTGCCTGGATTAGAGAGGGTGCAGAGGAGATTCACCAGGATGCTGCCTGGATTAGAGAGGGTGCAGGGGAGATTCACCAGGGTGCAGCCCAGATTAGAGAGGGTGCAGAGGAGATTCACCAGGATGCTGCCTGGATTAGAGAGGGTGCAGAGGAGATTCACAAGGATGCTGCCTGGATTAGACAGGGTGCAGAGGAGATTCACCAGGATGCTGCCTGGATTAGAGAGGGTGCAGAGGAGATTCACCAGGATGCTGCCTGGATTAGAGAAGGTGCAGAGGAGATTCACCTGGATGCTGCCTGGATTAGAGAGGGTGCAGAGGAGATTCACAAGGATGCTGCCTGGATTAGAGAGGGTGCAGAGGAGATTCACCAGGATGCTGCCTGGATTAGAGAGGGTGCAGAGGAGATTCACCGGGATGCTGCCTGGATTAGAGAGGGTGCAGAGGAGATTCACCAGGATGCTGCCTGGATTAGAGAGGGTGCAGAGGAGATTCACAAGGATGCTGCCCGGATTAAAGAGGGTGCAGAGGAGATTCACCAGGACGCTGCCTGGATTAGAGAGGGTGCAGAGGAGATTCTCCAGGATGCTGCCTGGATTAGAGAGGGTGCAGAGGAGATTCACCAGGACGCTGCCTGGATTAGAGAGGGTGCAGAGGAGATTCACAAGGATGCTGCCTGGATTAGAGAGGGTGCAGAGGAGATTCACCAGGATGCTGCCTGGATTAGAGAGGGTGCAGAGGAGATTCACCAGGATGCTGCCTGGATTGGAGAGGGTGCAGAGAAGATTCACCAGGATGCTGCCTGGATTAGAGAGGGTGCAGAGGAGATTCACCAGGATGCTGCCCGGATTAGAGAGGGTGCAGAGGAGATTCACCAGGACGCTGCCCGGATTAGAGAGGGTGCAGAGGAGATTCACCAGGACGCTGCCCGGATTAGAGAGGGTGCAGAGGAGATTCACCAGGATGTGCCCTGGATTAGAGAGGGTGCAGAGGAGATTCACCAGGATGCCTGGATTAGAGAGGGTGCAGAGGAGATTCACCAGGACGCTGCCCGGATTAGAGAGGGTGCAGAGGAGATTCACCAGGACGCTGCCTGGATTAGAGAGGGTGCAGAGGAGATTCACCAGGACGCTGCCTGGATTAGAGAGGGTGCAGAGGAGATTCACCGGGATGCTGCCTGGATTAGAGATGGTGCAGAGGAGATTCACCAGGATGCCTGGATTAGAGAGGGTGCAGAGGAGATTCACCAGGATGCTGCCTGGATTAGAGAGGGTGCAGAGGAGATTCACCAGGATGCTGCCTGGATTAGAGAGGGTGCAGAGGAGATTCACCAGGATGCTGCCTGGATTGGAGAGGGTGCAGAGAAGATTCACCAGGATGCTGCCTGGATTGGAGAGGGTGCAGAGGAGATTCACCAGGATGCTGCCCGGATTAGAGAGGGTGCAGAGGAGATTCACCAGGACGCTGCCTGGATTAGAGAGGGTGCAGAGGAGATTCACCAGGACGCTGCCTGGATTAGAGAGGGTGCAGAGGAGATTCACCGGGATGCTGCCTGGATTAGAGATGGTGCAGAGGAGATTCACCAGGATGCCTGGATTAGAGAGGGTGCAGAGGAGATTCACCAGGATGCTGCCTGGATTAGAGAAGGTGCAGAGGAGATTCACCAGGACGCTGCCTGGATTAGAGAGGGTGCAGAGGAGATTCACCAGGACGCTGCCTGGATTAGAGAGGGTGCAGAGGAGATTCACCAGGACGCTGCCTGGATTAGAGAGGGTGCAGAGGAGATTCACAAGGACGCTGCCTGGATTGGAGAGGGTGCAGAGGAGATTCACCAGGACGCTGCCTGGATTAGAGAGGGTGCAGAGGAGATTCACCAGGACGCTGCCTGGATTAGAGAGGGTGCAGGGGAGATTCACCAGGATGCTGCCTGGATTAGAGAGGGTGCAGAGGAGATTCACCAGGATGCTGCCTGGATTAGAGAGGGTGCAGAGGAGATTCACCAGGACGCTGCCCGGATTAGAGAGGGTGCAGAGGAGATTCACCAGGATGTGCCCTGGATTAGAGAGGGTGCAGAGGAGATTCACCAGGATGCCTGGATTAGAGAGGGTGCAGAGGAGATTCACCAGGACGCTGCCCGGATTAGAGAGGGTGCAGAGGAGATTCACCAGGACGCTGCCTGGATTAGAGAGGGTGCAGAGGAGATTCACCAGGACGCTGCCTGGATTAGAGAGGGTGCAGAGGAGATTCACCGGGATGCTGCCTGGATTAGAGATGGTGCAGAGGAGATTCACCAGGATGCCTGGATTAGAGAGGGTGCAGAGGAGATTCACCAGGATGCTGCCTGGATTAGAGAGGGTGCAGAGGAGATTCACCAGGATGCTGCCTGGATTAGAGAGGGTGCAGAGGAGATTCACCAGGATACTGCCTGGATTGGAGAGGGTGCAGAGAAGATTCACCAGGATGCTGCCTGGATTGGAGAGGGTGCAGAGGAGATTCACCAGGATGCTGCCCGGATTAGAGAGGGTGCAGAGGAGATTCACCAGGACGCTGCCTGGATTAGAGAGGGTGCAGAGGAGATTCACCAGGACGCTGCCTGGATTAGAGAGGGTGCAGAGGAGATTCACCGGGATGCTGCCTGGATTAGAGAGGGTGCAGAGGAGATTCACCAGGATGCTGCCCGGATTAGAGAGGGTGCAGAGGAGATTCACCAGGACGCTGCCCGGATTAGAGAGGGTGCAGAGGAGATTCACCAGGACGCTGCCCGGATTAGAGAGGGTGCAGAGGAGATTCACCAGGATGTGCCCTGGATTAGAGAGGGTGCAGAGGAGATTCACCAGGATGCCTGGATTAGAGAGGGTGCAGAGGAGATTCACCAGGACGCTGCCCGGATTAGAGAGGGTGCAGAGGAGATTCACCAGGACGCTGCCTGGATTAGAGAGGGTGCAGAGGAGATTCACCAGGACGCTGCCTGGATTAGAGAGGGTGCAGAGGAGATTCACCGGGATGCTGCCTGGATTAGAGATGGTGCAGAGGAGATTCACCAGGATGCCTGGATTAGAGAGGGTGCAGAGGAGATTCACCAGGATGCTGCCTGGATTAGAGAGGGTGCAGAGGAGATTCACCAGGATGCTGCCTGGATTAGAGAGGGTGCAGAGGAGATTCACCATGATGCTGCCTGGATTGGAGAGGGTGCAGAGAAGATTCACCAGGATGCTGCCTGGATTGGAGAGGGTGCAGAGGAGATTCACCAGGATGCTGCCCGGATTAGAGAGGGTGCAGAGGAGATTCACCAGGACGCTGCCTGGATTAGAGAGGGTGCAGAGGAGATTCACCAGGACGCTGCCTGGATTAGAGAGGGTGCAGAGGAGATTCACCAGGATGCTGCCTGGATTAGAGATGGTGCAGAGGAGATTCACCAGGATGCCTGGATTAGAGAGGGTGCAGAGGAGATTCACCAGGATGCTGCCTGGATTAGAGAAGGTGCAGAGGAGATTCACCAGGACGCTGCCTGGATTAGAGAGGGTGCAGAGGAGATTCACCAGGACGCTGCCTGGATTAGAGAGGGTGCAGAGGAGATTCACCAGGACGCTGCCTGGATTAGAGAGGGTGCAGAGGAGATTCACAAGGACGCTGCCTGGATTGGAGAGGGTGCAGAGGAGATTCACCAGGACGCTGCCTGGATTAGAGAGGGTGCAGAGGAGATTCACCAGGACGCTGCCTGGATTAGAGAGGGTGCAGGGGAGATTCACCAGGATGCTGCCTGGATTAGAGAGGGTGCAGAGGAGATTCACCAGGATGCTGCCTGGATTAGAGAGGGTGCAGAGGAGATTCACCAGGATGCTGCCTGGATTAGAGAGGGTGTTTGATGAGGAAAGGTTGAGAGAGTTCGGGCTTTTCTCTTTGTAGGACGAGAGGTGACTCGATAGAGGTCTACAAGACGATGAGAGGCGCAGATCGAGCAGACTGCCAGAGATTTTTCCCCAGAACAGCAACGTCTGACATGAAGGAGCGTAATTTTTCAGTGACTGGAGGAACGTTTGGCTTGGGGGGTGGAATGTCAGAGACAATATTTTTATTTCACACAGAGTGGTGGGTGCATCGAAGGCCCTGTCAGGGCCGGTACCCGAGGCAGACACACTCGGGAGTCTTGAGGCTGCGTCCCCTAGTTCTAGTCTCACCGAGCAGAGGAAACAACTTTCCTGCCCCTGTCATAATTTTAAAAGTCCCGATTAGATCTCCGCTCGTCCGCCCGAATTCCAGCGAGTGCAGTCCCGGGTGACTCGATCTCTCCTCATAGTCTAACCACCCCCCGCTTCATCTCTGGATTCAAGCTGGTGAACTTCCTCTGCATGGCTTCCAAAGCCGGTATCTCCTTCCTCAAATCGGGAGAGCGGAACTGCACGTAGTACTCCAGGTGCGGCCTCGCCAGTACCCTGCACATTTGCAGCATAACCTCCCCGCTCTCGAATTCAGTCCCTCCAGCAATCAAGACCGACGTCCCGTTGGTCTTCTCGATCGCCCGCCTCACCTGCCAACCAGCCTTTCGCGACCCGTGCGCAAATCCATCTGCCCAGCAGCGTTCTGCCGTCTCCTGCCACCTAAATAATAACCTGCTCTTCCATTTTCCCCTCTCAAGGTGGGCGACCCCGCATTCACCGACGTCGTACCCCGTCGGCCGGACCCTCTGCGCCCCCTCGCCAGTCGGACTTTTAAAATCAAATTTCTCCCGCTTGGGCGCCTCGATTCTGTTTTCCTGTCTCTCTGTGGCGGGACCCTTTCCGGTGGGGGGGGTAGTTTTCCGGCCAGCGAGTCTCCGGGCCGCGTCCTTGGCGGGTGAGAGCCCTGGAATCCGGGGGGGCCCGTCCCACCTGTAATCCAGACACCATCCCGGGAAAATTCATGCCCCCCAGCCCCCCACCGCCTTCTGTTCCCTCCCCGGGGACCCAACACCCTTCCCCGGGCCGCGGCGACCAGAACTGCGGGCGGCGGGCGCGGCCAGCGCCCAGTTCGATTGGCGTTGCCGGCCTTTTCGGAGCTCGGAGCCTGGCTGCCGGCGAGCGCCGACCTTCGATCCCGGGCTGCCCTGCGTTCTGTTAATGTTTCACCCGGCTCGACCTTGACGCCCTGTGTGTACAGACCTGATCGGTGGGAGCAGGCTTGCCTGAAGGTAACAGGCCGAGTCCGGTCCTCAGCGGCCTCCAATTAAAGCCTGCCTCTTCGCTCCTCTCCTCTCTGCCGCCAAACCCACCCCACTCTAGATTTGGACACCCACCCCCCACCCCAACCCTGAGGGTTTGGGGTGTGTGTGTCCTACCCTCGTACACCGAGGTCCCCCTGTCCCTCGACACTCCCCACCGTTCACGGTGTGTGTCCTACCCTCGTACACCGAGGTCCCCCTCTCCCTCGACACTCCCCACCCTTCACGGTGTGTGTCCTACCCTCGTACACCGAGGTCCCCCTGTCCCTCGACACTCCCCACCGTTCACGGTGTGTGTCCTACCCTCGTACACCGAGGTCCCCCTGTCCCTCGACACTCCCCACCGTTCACGGTGTGTGTCCCGCCTTCATACACCGAGGTCCCTCTGTCCCTCGACACTCTCCACCGTTCACGGTGTGTGTCCCCTACCCTCGTACACCGAGGTCCCCCTGTCCCTCGACACTCCCCACCGTTCACGGTGTGTGTCCCCTACCCTCATACACCGAGGTCCCCCTGTCCCTCGACACTCACCACCGTTCACGGTGTGTGTCTTACCCTCGTACACCGAGGTCCCCCTGTCCCTCGACACTCCCACCCTTCACGGTGTGTGTCCCCTACCCTCATACACCGAGGTCCCCCTGTCCCTCGACACTCACCACCGTTCACGGTGTGTGTCCAACCCTCGTACACGGAGGTCCCCCTGTCCCTCGACACTCCCCACCCTTCACGGTGTGTGTCCCACCCTCGTACACCGAGGTCCCCCTGTCCCTCGACACTCACCACCGTTCACGGTGAGTGTCTGCGACCCTCGTACACCGAGGTCCCCCTGTCCCTCGACACTCACCACCGTTCACGGTGTGTGTCCAACCCTCGTACACGGAGGTCCCCCTGTCCCTCGACACTCCCCACCCTTCACGGTGTGTGTCCCCTACCCTCGTACACCGAGGTCCCTCTGTCCCTCGACACTCCCCACCGTTCACGGTGTGTGTCCCCTACCCTCGTACACCGAGGTCCCCCTGTCCCTCGACACTCACCACCGTTCACGGTGTGTGTCCAACCCTCGTACACGGAGGTCCCCCTGTCCCTCGACACTCCCCACCCTTCACGGTGTGTGTCCCCTACCCTCGTACACCGAGGTCCCCCTGTCCCTCGACACTCACCACCGTTCACGGTGAGTGTCCGCGACCCTCGTACACTGAGGACGGCCGAATCTTAGGACCCAGCAGACGCCCTCTCCGCCCCACCTGGGGCTCCATGTGAGGGCGACGAGGCGGTCCTAGTGCCCGGGACCGAGACAGTCTCCCTGGAGAGACACATTTCCCGACATTTCTCAGTGGAAAAAGCCTGCTTGTATTTGCCTGATTGACATCCATCACAATTTTGTAGAGCTCTACCAAATCTCCCCTCAATCTTCTGCATTCCAAAGAGGTGGAAGTTAGGAACAGGAAGGGGGTCAATAACTCTACTGAGTGCTTTTTTATCGACCACCCAATGGTAACAGAGACATCGAGGAGCAGATAGGGAGACAGATTCTGGCAAGGTGTAATAATAACAGAGTTGGCGTGACGGGAGATTTTAATTTCCCAAATATCAATTGGCATCTCCCTAGAGTGAGGGGTTTAACGGGGTGGAGTTTGTTAGGTGTGTTAAGGAATGTTTCTTGATACAGTATGTGGATAAGCCTACAAGAGGAGAGGCTGTACTCGATCTGGTGTTGGGAAATGAACCTGGTCAGGTGTCAGGTCTCTCAGTGGGAGAGCATTTTGGAGATAGCGATCACGACTCTGTCTTCTTTACCATAGCATTGGAGAGGGATAGGAACGGACAAGTTAGGGAAACGTTTAATTGGAGTAAGGGGAAGTATGAGGCCATCAGGCAGGAACTTG
The DNA here is from genome assembly GCF_963921235.1 of Mobula hypostoma. Classification (NCBI taxonomy): domain Eukaryota; kingdom Metazoa; phylum Chordata; class Chondrichthyes; order Myliobatiformes; family Myliobatidae; genus Mobula; species Mobula hypostoma. The sequence goes on along the minus strand of NW_026948189.1, from coordinate 210,241 downwards.
GAAGCATAAATTGGGAACAGATGTTGTCAGGGAAACGTACGGAAGAAATGTGGCAAATGTTAAACACAGAACATAGACTAGTACAGCACAGTACAGGCCCTTCGGCCCACAATGTTGTGCCGACCCTCAAACCCTGCCTCCCATATAACCCCCCACCTTAAATTCCTCCATATACCTGTCTAGTAGTCTCTTAAACTTCACTAGTGTATCTGCCCCCACCACTGACTCAGGCAGTGCATTCCACGCACCAACCACTCTCTGAGTAAAAAACCTTCCTCTAATATCCCCCTTGAACTTCCCACCCCTTACCTTACAGCCATGTCCCCTTGTACTGAGCAGTGGTGCCCTGGGGAAGAGGCGCTGGCTATCCATTCTATCTATTCCTCTTATTATCTTGTACACCTCTATCATGTCTCCTCTCATCCTCCTTCTCTCCAAAGAGTAAAGCCCCAGCTCCCTTAATCTCTGATCACAATGCATACTCTCTAAACCAGGCAGCATCCTGGTAAATCTCCTCTGTACCCTTTCCAATGCTTCCACATCCTTCCGACAGTGAGGCGACCAGAACTGGACACAGTACTCCAAGTGTGGCCTAACCAGAGTTTTATAGAGCTGCATCATTACATCGCGACTCCTAAACTCTGTCCCTCGACTTATGAAAGCTAACACCCCATAAGCTTTCTGAACTACCCTATCCACCTGTGAGGCAACTTTCAGGGATCTGTGGACATGTATCCCCAGATCCCTCTGCTCCTCCACACTACCAAGTATCCTGCCATTTACTTTGTACTCTGCCTTGGAGTTTGTCCTTTCAAAGTGTACCACCTCACACTTCTCCGGGTTGAACTCCATCTGCCACTTCTCAGCCCACTTCTGCATCCTATCAATGTCTCTCTGCAATCTTCGACAATCTTCTACAATATCTACAACACCACCAGCCTTTGTGTCGTCTGCAAACTTGCCAATCCACCCTTCTACCCCCTACATCCAGGTCGTTAATAAAAATCACGAGAAGTAGAGGTCCCAGAACAGATCCTTGTGTGACACCACTAGTCACAATCCTCCAATCCGAATGTACTCCCTCCACCACGACCCTCTGCCTTCTGCAGGCAAGCCAATTCTGAATCCACCTGGCCAAACTTCCCTGGATCCCATGCCTTCTAACTTTCTGAATAAGCCTACCGTGTGGAACCTTGTCAAATGCCTTACTAAAATCCATGTAGATCACATCCACTGCACTACCCTCGTCTATATGCCTGGTCACCTCCTCAAAGAACTCTATCAGGCTTGTTAGACACGATCTGCCCTTCACAAAGCCATGCTGACTGTCCCTGATCAGACCATGATTCTCTAAATGCCTATAGATCCTATCTCTAAGAATCTTTTCCAACAGCTTTCCCACCACAGACATAAGGCTCACTGGTCTATAATTACCCAGACTATCCCTACTACCTTTTTTGAACAAGGGGACAACATTCGCCTCCCTCCAATCCTCCGGTACCATTCCCGTGGACAACGAGGACATAAAGATCCTAGCCAGAGGCTCAGCAATCTCTTCTGTTGCCTCGTGGAGCAGCCTGGGCAATATTCCGTCAGGCCCCGGGGACTTATCTGTCCTAATGTATTTTAACAACTCCAACACCACCTCTCCCTTAATATCAGCATGCTCCAGAACATCAACCTCACTCATATTGTCCTCACCATCATCAAGTTCCCTCTCATTGGTGAATACTGAAGAGAAGTATTCATTGAGGACCTCGCTCACTTCCACAGCCTCCAGGCACATCATCCCACCTTTATCTCTAATCGGTCCTACCTTCACTCCTGTCATCCTTTTGTTCTTCACATAATTGAAGAATGCCTTGGAGTTTTCCATTACCCTACTCTCCAAGGCATTCTTATGCCCCCTTCTTGCTCTTCTCAGCCCCTTCTTAAGCTCCTTTCTTGTTTCCCTATATTCCTCAATAGACCCATCTGATCCTTGCTTCCTAAACCTCATGTATGCTGCCTTCTTCCACCTGACTAGATTTTCCACCTCACTTGTCACCCATGGTTCCTTCACCCTACCATTCTTTATCTTCCTCACCGGGACAAATTTATCCCTAACATCCCGCAAGAGATCCCTAAACATCGACCACATGTCCATAGTACATTTCCCTGCAAAAACATCATCCCAATTCACACCCGCAAGTTCTAGCCTTCTCGCCTCATAATTTGCCTTTCCCCAATTAAAAATTTTCCTGTCCTCTCTGATTCAGGGATATTTGTGTGCGGTTCTGCATAGGTGCGTTCCAATGAGACAGGGGAAGGATGGTAGGATACAGGAACCGTGGTGTACAAAGGCTGTTGTAAGTCTAGTCAAGAAGAAAAGGAGAGCTTACGACAAGTTCAAAAAACGAGGTAATGATAGAGATCTAGAAGATTATAAGGTGAATGGGGAGGAGCTTAAGAAAGAAATTAGGAGAGCCAGAAGGGGCCATGACAGACAGGATTAAGGAAAACCCCAAGGCATTCTACAAGTATGTGAAGAGCAAGAGGATAAGACGTGAGAGAATAGGACCAGTCAAGTGTGACAGTGGGAAAGTGTGTATGGAACCAGGGGAAATAGGGGTACTTAATGAATACTTTACTTCAGTATTCACTACGGAAAAGGATCTTGGTGATTATAGGGATGACTTACAGCGGACTGAAAAGCTTGAGCATGTAGATATTAAGAAAGGGGATGTGCTGGAGCTTTTGGAAAGCATCAAGTTGGATAAATCACCGGGACCGGACGGGATGTTCTCCAGGCTACTGTGGGAGGCGAGGAGGAGATTCCTGAGCCTCTGGCGATGATCTTTGCATCATCGAGGATGGGAGAGGTTCCAGAGGATTGGAGGGTTGTGGATGTTGTTCCCTTATTCAAGAAAGGGAGTAGGGATAGCCCAGGAAATTATAGACCTGTGAGTCTTACCTCAGTGGTTGGTAAGCTGATGGAGAAGATCCTGAGAGGCAGGATTTATGAACATTTGGAGAGGCATAATATGATTAGGAATAGTCAGCATGGCTTTGTCAAAGGCAGGTCGTGCCTTGCAACCCTGATTGAATTTTTTGAGGATGTGACTAAACACATTGATGAAGATAGAGCAGTAGATGTAGTGTATATGGATTTCAGCAAGGCACTTGATAAGGTACCCCATGCAAGGCTTATTGAGAAAGTAAGGAGCCATGGGATCCAAGGGGACACTGCTTTGTGGATCCAGAACTGGCCTGCCCACAGAAGGCAAAGAGTGGTTGTAGACGGGTCATATTCTGCATGAAGGTCGGTGTCCAGTGGTGTGCCTCAGGGATCTGTTCTGGGACCCCTACTCTTTATGATTTTTATAAATGACCTGGATGAGGAAGTGGAGGGATGGGTTAGTGAATTTGCTGATGACACAGAGGTTGGGGGTGTTGTGGACAGTGTGGAGGGCTGTCAGAGGTTAGAGCGGGACATTGATAGGATGCAAAACTGGGCTGAGAAGTGGCAGATGGAGTTCAACCCAGATAAGTGTGAGGTGGTTCATTTTGGTGGGTCAAATATGATGGTACAATATAGTATTAAAGGTAAGACTCTTGGCAGTGTGGAGGATCAGAGGGATCTTGGGGTCCGAGTCCATAGGGCACTCAAAGCTGCTACACAGTTTGACTCTGTGGTTAAGAAGGCATACGGTGTATTGGCCTTCATCAATCATGGAATTGAGTTTAGGAGCCGAGAGGTAATGTTGCAGCTATATAGGACCCTGGTCAGACCCCACGTGGAGTACTGTGCTCAGTTCTGGTCGCCTCACTACAGGAAGGACATGGAAACCACAGAAAGGGTGCAGAGGAGATTTACAAGGATGTTGTCTGGATTGGGGAGCATGCCTTATGAGAATAGGTTGGGTGAACTTGGCCTTTTCTCCTTGGAGCGACGGAGGACGAGAGGTGACCTGATAGAGGTGTATAAGATGATGAGAGACATTGATCGTGTGGATAGTCAGAGGCTGTTTCCCAGGGCTGAAATGGTTGCCACAAGAGGCCACAGGTTTAAGGTGCTGGGGAGTAGGTACAGAGGAGATTGTCAGGGGTAAGTTTTTTCACACAGAGAGTGGTGAGTGTGTGGAATGGGCTGCCGGCCACGGTGGTGGAGGTGGATACGACAGGGTCTTTTAAGAGACTCTCGGACAGGTACATGGAGCTCAGAAAAACAGAGGGCTATGGGTAACCCTGGGTAATTTCTAAGGTAGGGACATGTTTGGCACAACTTTGTGGGCCGAAGGGCCTGTATTGTGTTGTAGGTTTTCTGTGTTTCTCTGAATGAAGTCCCAATCTGTTCAATTTCTCATTCCAACTCACGTTCTCCAGTCCTGGCTGCACACTGTAAGTTTTCTCTGTACTCTTTCAACCTTGTATTCGAGAGGACCAGAATATAAAAGCAAGGATGTGATGTTGAGGCTTTATACAGCACTGGTGAGACCTCACTTACAGTATTGTGAGCAGTTCTGGGCCCCCTATCGAAGAAAGGACGTGCTCAAACTGGAGAGGGTTCAAAGGAGGTTCTCGAAAATGATTCCAGGATGGAGTGGCTTGTTGTATGAAGAGCGTTTGATGGTTCTGGGCCTGTATTCACTGGAATTCAGAAGAATGAGGGGTAACCTCATTGAAACCTATCGAATGGTGAAAGGCCTTGATAGAGTGGATGTGGAGAGGATGTTTCCTGTAGTGAGGGAGTCTAGGACCAGAGGACACAGATAGAGTGGATGTGGAGAGGATGTTTCCTGTAGTGGGGGAGTCTCGGACCAGAGGACACAGATAGAGTGCATGTGGAGAGGATGTTTCCTGTAGTGGGGGGAGTCTAGGACCAGAGGACACAGATAGAGTGGATGTGGAGAGGGTGTTTCCTGTAGTGGGGGAGTCTCGGACCAGAGGACACAGATAGAGTGGATGTGGAGAGGATGTTTCCTGTAGTGGGGGAGTCTAGGACCAGAGGACACAGATAGAGTGGATGTGGAGAGGATGTTTCCTGTAGTGGGGTGAGTCTCGGACCAGAGGACACAGATAGAGTGGATGTGGAGAGGATGTTTCCTGTAGTGGGGGAGTCTAGGACCAGAGGACACAGATAGAGTGGATGTGGAGAGGATGTTTCCTATAGTGGGGGAGTCTCGGACCAGAGGACACAGATAGAGTGGATGTGGAGAGGATGTTTCCTATAGTGGGGGAGTCTCGGACCAGAGGACACAGATAGAGTGGATGTGGAGAGGGTGGGCAAATGTGCGGAATTCATCGCCACAGACGGCTGTGGAGACCAGATCTTTATGTAGATTTGATATATGGATTGATATCGAGATTTGTTGTAAGTTGATCAATTCTTGATTGATCAGGGCGTGAAGAGTTGCGGGGAAAAGACGGGAGACTGGGTCTGAGAGGGAATTTCGATCAGCCGCGACAAAATGGTAGCAGAGACTCGAGGGGGACGAAATGGCCAAAAGATGGAGGAGCAGATTGTCGTCTTCCTTGCACCTTTCCCGTGGGGTCGGGGGGGGGGAACCAAAACTGCACGCAACGCTCCAAATTCGGCCCCACGAGCGCCTTGTCCAACCTCAGCATCGCGTCCCGTCTCCCGGACCCAACGCTCTGACCTGCGAAGGCCAAAAGCTCTCCCCAGCACCCAGACGACTTGGCGCGCACACACGCAGGGTGTCCTCGGCAAGGCAGACCCGGGGGCGGCAGGTGAGGCCGCACTCGGAGGGACTGAGGGCCTCCGGCTGGAGGAGGAGATGGAGAGGAGGGCGGGCAGATGCTGAGACGACTGCGGTGCAGTCGGACGCCCTTCTGACTTCTGAAGGGGGGGGACGTGGAGGAGGGCGGACTAGTGGGGTGCCTGAGTGTCCCCCGACCTGTCTTGTAACGCCGTCAGCCCCCGCCGATAACTGAGGGGTCCGGGGCGGTCCCGAGTCGATGGAACGCAGAGCTGGGCTGAGAAGTGGCAGATGCAGTTTAACCCAGATTAGTGTGAAGTTACCGTGCCCGTGGTCTGCTCTTCATCAAATTACAGTATTGCTTTGCGCTGTTGTAACTATATGTTATAATTATGTAGTTTTTGTCAGTTTTAGTCTTGGTCTGTCCTGTGTTTCTGCGATCTCACACTGGAGGAACATTGTTATCATTTTTTAATGCATGCATTTCTAAATGACAATAAAGGAGGACTGAGTGTCCTCATAATCTAATCTAATTTTGTCTAAAATGTGATTTTCGGAAGGTCAAACCTGAAGGCAGAGTTCAGGGTCAAGGGCAGGATTCGTAGCAGTGAGGGGGGAACAGAGGGACCTCGGGGCCCATGTCCACAGATCTCACAGAGACGCCTCGCAAATTGACGAGGGGTTACGAAGACGTACGGGGTGTCGACCTTCGATATTACGGGGATTGAGTTCAAGGGCAGCGAGGTAGTGTCACAGCTCCAGAAAACCCTGGTTAGACCCACACTTGGGGGCATTGTGTTCAGTTCTGGTCACCTCATTACAGGAAGGATGTGAGAGCTTTAGAGAGGGTGCAGAGGAGATTCACCAGGATGCTGCCCGGATTAGAGAGGGTCCAGAGGAGATTCACCAGGATGCTGCCCGGATTAGAGAGGGTGCAGAGGAGATTCACCAGGATGCTGCCTGGATTAGAGAGGGTGCAGAGGAGATTCACCAGGATGCTGCCTGGATTAGAGAGGGTGCAGAGGAGATTCACCAGGATGCTGCCTGGATTAGAGAGGGTGTAGAGGAGATTCACCAGGATGCTGCCTGGATTAGAGAGGGTGCAGAGGAGATTCACCAGGATGCTGCCTGGATTAGAGAGGGTGCAGAGGAGATTCACCAGGATGCTGCCTGGATTAGAGAGGGTGCAGAGGAGATTCACCAGGATGCTGCCTGGATTAGAGAGGGTGCAGAGGAGATTCACCAGGATGCTGCCTGGATTAGAGAGGGTGCAGAGGAGATTCACCAGGATGCTGCCCGGATTAGAGAGGGTGCAGAGGAGATTCGCCAGGATGCTGCCCGGACGAGAGAGGGTGCAGAGGAGATTCACCAGGATGCTACCTGGATTAGAGAGGGTGCAGGGGAGATTCAGCAGGATGCTGCCTGGATTAGAGAGGGTGCAGGGGAGATTCACCAGGGTGCTGCCTGGATTAGAGAGGGTGCAGAGGAGATTCACCAGGATGCTGCCTGGATTAGAGAGGGTGCAGAGGAGATTCACCAGGATGCTGCCTGGATTAGAGAGGGTGCAGGGGAGATTCACCAGGACGCTGCCTGGATTAGAGAGGGTGCGGAGGAGATTCACCAGGGTGCTGCCTGGATTAGAGAGGTTGCAGAGGAGATTCACCAGGATGCTGCCTGGATTAGAGAGGGTGCGGAGGAGATTCACCAGGATGCTGCCTGGATTAGAGAGGATGCAGAGGAGATTTGCCAGGACGCTGCCTGGATTAGAGAGGATGCAGAGGAGATTCACCAGGATGCTGCCCGGATTGGAGAAGGTGCAGAGGAGATTCACCAGGACGCTGCCTGGATTGGAGAGGGTGCAGAGGAGATTCACCAGGACACTGCCTGGATTAGAGAGGGTGGAGAGGAGATTCGCCAGGACGCTGCCTGGATCAGAGAGGGTGCAGAGGAGATTCGCCAGGATGCTGCCCGGACGAGAGAGGGTGCAGAGGAGATTCACCAGGATGCTGCCTGGATTAGAGAGGGTGCAGAGGAGATTCACCAGGATGCTGCCTGGATTAGAGAGGGTGCAGAGGAGATTCACCAGGATGCTGCCTGGATTAGAGAGGGTGCAGGGGAGATTCACCAGGACGCTGCCTGGATTAGAGAGGGTGCGGAGGAGATTCACCAGGATGCTGCCTGGATTAGAGAGGGTGCAGAGGAGATTTGCCAGGACGCTGCCCGGATTGGAGAAGGTGCAGAGGAGATTCACCAGGATGCTGCCTGGATTGGAGAGGGTGCAGAGGAGATTCACCAGGACGCTGCCTGGATCAGAGAGGGTGCAGAGGAGATTTGCCAGGACGCTGCCTGGATTAGAGAGGGTGCGGGGAGGGGGGGGGCGGTTGGTTTGGAATTCACCCCCTTGCTAGTCACCTGTGAGGACGATCAGTCCTGGGACCAGTGCATGGCCTCACAGAGGTGGACTGCACTTTCCAAGAAGTTTGCGTCGAATGGGCTGGCTGCCAAGAACTTTGACAAACTTTCATGGAAAACAGCGGAGCATGTCCTGACTCGAGCGCAGGACAGCCTGGAATTCAGCTGAACGCGCAGGGAGGGAAGAGCCAACGGGAAGTTGTGGATAGTGCCCCGGTCTATCAGAGGTAAAGCCCTCCCCATCGCTGAGCACATCAACACAGACCACTCTCAGGAAACTGGCAGCCATCATCAGGGACCCCCACCACCCAGGACACGCTCTCCTCTCACTGCTGCCATCAGGAAGGAGGTGCAGGAGCCTCAGGACCCACACCACCAGGTTCAGGGACAGTTATCACCCCTCAACCATCAGGAAGGAGGGACAGGAGCCTCAGGACCCACACCACCAGGTTCAGGGTCAGTTATCACCCCTCAACCATCAGGAAGGAGGTACAGGAGCTAAGAGGATGCAGGGTGACTTGGATCGGTTGGGTGAGTGGGCAAATTCATGGCAGATGCAATTTAATGTGGATAAATGTGAAGTTATCCACTTTGGTGGCAAAAATAGGAAAACAGATTATTATCTGAATGGTGGCCGATTAGGAAAAGTGGAGGTGCAACGAGACCTGGGTGTCATTATACACCAGTCATTGAAAGTGGGCATGCAGGTACAGCAGGCGGTGAAAAAGGCGAACGGTATGCTGGCATTTATAGCGAGAGGATTGGAGTACAGGAGCAGGGAGGTACTACTGCAGTTGTACAAGGCCTTGGTGAGACCACACCTGGAGTATTGTGTGCAGTTTTGGTCCCCTAATCTGAGGAAAGACATCCTTGCCATAGAGGGAGTACAAAGAAGGTTCACCAGATTGATTCCTGGGATGGCAGGTCTTTCATATGAAGAAAGACTGGATGAACTGGGCTTGTACTCGTTGGAATTTAGAAGATTGAGGGGGGATCTGATTGAAACGTATAAGATCCTAAAGGGATTGGACAGGCTCGATGCGGGAAGATTGTTCCCGATGTTGGGGAGGTCCAGAACGAGGGGTCACAGTTTGAGGATAGAGGGGAAGCCTTTTAGGACCAAGATGAGGAAAAACTTCTTCACACAGAGATGGTGAATCTGTGGAATTCTCTGCCACAGCAAACTGTTGAGGCCAGTTCATTAGCTATGTTTAAAAGGAAGTTAGATATGGCCCTTGAGGCTACAGGGGTCAGGGGGTATGGAGGGAAGGCTGGAGTGGGGTTCTGAGTTGGATGATCAGCCATGATCATAATAAATGGCGGTGCAGGCTCGAAGGGCCGAATGGCCTACTGCTGTACCTATGTTTCTATGTTTCTATCTTATCAACGCTCCCTGGTTGTTCCCCCCCAGGCGCTCCTTCCCTCAGGGCGTTAGGGTTCTCGGTGTTGGCTGGCCGCCGTTCACCGGAGCTCAGAGCCCCGTCCCGGGATGGTTAACTCGCGGGCCGATTTCAGCCTCTCCCCGCCCTCCGGCCGGGGCGAAGTTCCGGGTTTCTGCCGCCCAGCCCCAGCGGGGCGGGCGGGGAGGGGAAGAGTGAAGAGTCGGCGCCGTTCCGGGCCAAGCGCAGGGCTCGGCGTGAGGATCCGATCCGCCCGGGAAACGGTGCGTGCGAGGGGAGCTTTTCTGCTTTTTATTTCATCCGGAGCTCGGTGCCTGCGACAGGAGCCGCCTGGGTGAGATTCCCCGCGGAGCCGGAGCCGTCGGGCGGAGGAGGGACGGCTGGGGTGGGGCGGCCGCGCCGGGGAATTACGGTCTGGCCTGCCCCCTGTTGGATAGAGGAGGGAGTGCAGCGGGCTGCGTCGTGGGCTGATGGTCGGCGCTGCCCCCTGTTGGATGGTCGAGGGACTACGCGGAGGGCAGGGATCGCGCTCCGTGCTGCCCCCTGCTGGATGGCTGGGAATGGCTTCGGTTCCCTTACATTTCAATTCGAGTTTCACCGCCAGTTCAACCGTGCATGAATACCCCTTGGATGCTGCCAAACGAGACACAGCGTTTGACCACGGGCAGCCGAGGGAGGCCGGGTCGTTGGGTGCATTTGAGAAAGAAGGTGGTAGGTAAAATAAAGTATAGTCATACTGCAACTGGAACGAAAGCCAATTTCCCCCGGGGTCAATAGAGTATGACTATGTTCTCGATTGGACACGGAATCAAGGGTCACAGAGAGACGGCCGAGGAGTGGGGCGGAGGAGGGAGAATAAGTACCTACCCTTCTTGAATGGAGGAGCAGGATCGACGGGCCAAATGGCCTAATTCTGCTCCCATGTCTGAGGGTCTTCTCGCACGAATGACTTCCTACTTGGAGGCGGATCTCTCCTCCCGCAGATGACCTCCAGACATCAGCGTGGCTCCTGAAAGCCAAGCGACTCCAGCCGACAAGGCGGAGGACGATGACAAGGCAGCAACCGGCCCCATGAGCCTCCCATTCCAATTTCCCTTCAACGCTGAAGTCGGCCCCCGCGTCCACCGCTTGTGCCGGCGGCTCGACCCGCCCTCCCGAGTGTAGAGGTTCCCCCCCTCGTGTCCTCCGCCCCCTTAAACCTCTCACCTCTCACCCTTAACCCACGACCTCTGGTTGCAGTCCCACCCGACCTCAGTGAGGGGAGAAATAGCCCGCTTGCATTCACCCTATCTACACCCCTCAGAATTTGCCCCCCGCCCGCGCCCCCCATCTTCCATCCTCAATAGAATCAGGTCTTAAGCTCTTCAAGCTTTCCCGGTAACTCCAGGCCCACATGACCATAAAGGAGATTTAAGAAAGCCTTGGGAGTGACCCGGGGAGAAGAATTCACAAACCCCTTACAGACAGGAGAGATAACGAGTTAAAGTGTCTTAAAATGAATGTAGTTATCCCCGCTTTGTTCAGTGGCCAGATGGTTGTGGGGTGATAACTGTCCCTGAACCTGGTGGTGTGGGTCCTGAGGCTCCTGTCCCTCCTTCCTGATGGTTGAGGGGTGATAACTGTCCCTGAACCTGGTGGTGTGGGTCCTGAGGCTCCTGTCCCTCCTTCCTGATGGTTGAGGGGTGATAACTGTCCCTGAACCTGGTGGTGTGGGTCCTGAGGCTCCTGTCCCTCCTTCCTGATGGTTGAGGGGTGATAACTGTCCCTGAACCTGGTGGTGTGGGTCCTGAGGCTCCTGTCCCTCCTTCCTGATGGTTGAGGGGTGATAACTGTCCCTGAACCTGGTGGTGTGGGTCCTGAGGCTCCTGTCCCTCCTTCCTGATGGTTGAGGGGTGATAACTGTCCCTGAACCTGGTGGTGTGGGTCCTGAGGCTCCTGTCCCTCCTTCCTGATGGTTGAGGGGTGATAACTGTCCCTGAACCTGGTGGTGTGGGTCCTGAGGCTCCTGTACCACCTCCTTCCTGATGGTTGAGGGGTGATAACTGTCCCTGAACCTGGTGCTGTGAGTCCTGAGGCTCCTGTCCCTCCTTCCTGATGGTTGAGGGGTGATAACTGTCCCTGAACCTGGTGGTGTGGGTCCTGAGGCTCCTGTCCCTCCTTCCTCATGGTTGAGGGGTGATAACTGTCCCTGAACCTGGTGCTGTGAGTCCTGAGGCTCCTGTCCCTCCTTCCTGATGGTTGAGGGGTGATAACTGTCCCTGAACCTGGTGGTGTGAGTCCTGAGGCTCCTGTCCCTCCTTCCTGATGGTTGAGGGGTGATAACTGTCCCTGAACCTGGTGGTGTGGGTCCTGAGGCTCCTGTCCCTCCTTCCTGATGGTTGAGGGGTGATAACTGTCCCTGAACCTGGTGGTGTGGGTCCTGAGGCTCCTGTCCCTCCTTCCTGATGTTTGAGGGGTGATAACTGTCCCTGAACCTGGTGGTGTGGGTCCTGAGGCTCCTGTCCCTCCTTCCTGATGGTTGAGGGGTGATAACTGTCCCTGAACCTGGTGCTGTGAGTCCTGAGGCTCCTGTCCCTCCTTCCTGATGGTTGAGGGGTGATAACTGTCCCTGAACCTGGTGGTGTGAGTCCTGAGGCTCCTGTCCCTCCTTCCTGATGGTTGAGGGGTGATAACTGTCCCTGAACCTGGTGGTGTGGGTCCTGAGGCTCCTGTCCCTCCTTCCTGATGGTTGAGGGGTGATAACTGTCCCTGAACCTGGTGCTGTGAGTCCTGAGGCTCCTGTACCACCTCCTTCCTGATGGTTGAGGGGTGATAACTGTCCCTGAACCTGGTGCTGTGAGTCCTGAGGCTCCTGTCCCTCCTTCCTGATGGTTGAGGGGTGATAACTGTCCCTGAACCTGGTGGTGTCAGTCCTGAGGCTCCTGTACCTCCTTCCTGATGTTTGAGGGGTGATAACTGTTCCTGAACCTGGTGGTGTGGGTCCTGAGGCTCCTGTATCTCCTTCCTGATGGTTGAGGGGTGATAACTGTTCCTGAACCTGGTGGTGTGGGTCCTGAGGCTCCTGTCCCTCCTTCCTGATGGTTGAGGGGTGATAACTGTCCCTGAACCTGGTGGTGTGGGTCCTGAGGCTCCTGTACCTCCTTCCTGATGGTTGAGGGGTGATAACTGTTCCTGAACCTGGTGGTGTGGGTCCTGAGGCTCCTGTCCCTCCTTCCTGATGGTTGAGGGGTGATAACTGTCCCTGAACCTGGTGGTGTGGGTCCTGAGGCTCCTGTACCTCCTTTCTGACGGTTGAGGGGGTGATATCTGTCCCTGAATCTGGTGGTGTGGGTCCTGAGGGTCCTGTACCTCCTTCCTGATGGTTGAGGGGTGATAACTGTCCCTGAACCTGGTGGTGTGGGTCCTGAGGCTCCTGTACCTCCTTCCTGACGGTTGAGGGGTGATAACTGTCCCTGAACCTGGTGGTGTGGGTCCTGAGGCTCCTGTACCTCCTTCCTGATGGTTGAGGGGTGATAACTGTCCCTGAACCTGGTGGTGTGAGTCCTGAGGCTCCTGTACCTCCTTCCTGATGGTTGAGGGGTGATAACTGTCCCTGAACCTGGTGGTGTGAGTCCTGAGGCTCCTGTACCTGCTCCTTCCTGATGGTTGAGGGGTGATAACTGTCCCTGAACCTGGTGGTGTGGGTCCTGAGGCTCCTGTACCTCCTTCCTGATGGGTGAGGGGTGATAACTGTTCCTGAACCTGGTGGTGTGGGTCCTGAGGCTCCTGTCCCTCCTTCCTGATGGTTGAGAGGGGTGATAACTGTCCCTGAACCTGGTGGTGTGGGTCCTGAGGCTCCTGTACCTCCTTCCTGATGGTTGAGGGGTGATAACTGTCCCTGAACCTGGTGGTGTGGGTCCTGAGGCTCCTGTACCTCCTTCCTGATGGTTGAGGGGTGATAACTGTTCCTGAACCTGGTGGTGTGGGTCCTGAGGCTCCTGTCCCTCCTTCCTGATGGTTGAGGGGTGATAACTGTCCCTGAACCTGGTGGTGTGGGTCCTGAGGCTCCTGTACCTCCTTCCTGATGGTTGAGGGGAGATAACTCTTCCTGAACCTGGTGGTGTGGGTCCTGAGGCTCCTGTACCTCCTTCCTGATGGTTGAGGGGTTATAACTGTCCCTGAACCTGGTGGTGTGGGTCCTGAGGCTCCTGTACCTCCTTCCTGATGGTTGAGGGGTGATAACTGTCCCTGAACCTGGTGGTGTGGGTCCTGAGGCTCCTGTACCTCCTTCCTGATGGTTGTGGGGTGATAACAGTCCCTGAACCTGGTGGTGTGGGTCCTGAGGCTCCTGTACCTCCTTCCTGATGGTTGAGGGGTTATAACTGTCCCTGAACCTGGTGGTGTGGGTCCTGAGGCTCCTGTACCTCCTTCCTGATGGTTGAGGGGTGATAACAGTCCCTGAACCTGGTGGTGTGGGTCCTGAGGCTCCTGTACCTCCTTCCTGATGGTTGAGGGGTGATAACTGTCCCTGAACCTGGTGGTGTGGGTCCTGAGGCTCCTGTACCTCCTTCCTGATGGTTGTGGGGTGATAACAGTCCCTGAACCTGGTGGTGTGGGTCCTGAGGCTCCTGTACCTCCTTCCTGATGGTTGAGAGGGGTGATAACTGTCCCTGAACCTGGTGGTGTGGGTCCTGAGGCTCCTGTACCTCATTCCTGATGGTTCAGCGGGTAATAACTGTCCCTGAACCTGGTGGTGTGGGTCCTGAGGCTCCTGTACCTCCTTCCTGATGGTTGAGGGGTGATAACTGTCCCTGAATCTGGTGGTGTGGGTCCTGAGGCTCCTGTCCCTCCTTCCTGATGGCTGAGGGGTGATAACTGTCCCTGAACCTGGTGGTGTGGGTCCTGAGGCTCCTGTACCTCCTTCCTGATGGTTGAGGGGTGATAACTGTCCCTGAATCTGGTGGTGTGGGTCCTGAGGCTCCTGTACCTCCTTCCTGATGTTTGAGGGGTGATAACTGTCCCTGAACCTGGTGGTGTGGGTCCTGAGGCTCCTGTACCTCCTTCCTGATGGCAGCAGTGAGTTGAGAGCGTGTCCTGGGTGGTGGGGGTCCCTGATGATAGATGCTGCTTTCCTGCGACAGTGCTCCGTGTCGATGCGCTCAATGGCGGGGAGGGTTTTACCCGCGATGGACTGGGCCGTATCCGTTCCCTTTTGTAGGATTTTCTGCTCAAAGGCCTTGGTGTTCCCATACCAGCCAGTCAATACACTCTCCACCACACATCTGCAGAGGTCTGCCAAGGTTTCTGACGACGCGCCGAATCTCGGCAGAGTCCCGAGGAAGAAGTGGCTGTCGTGCTTTCTTCGCGATAGTGTCACTGGGGGTGCTTCGTGCAGAGATTGAGATGTTCTTGAGTGACCGGACACGGGATCAAAGGGTGCCCCAGCAACAACCTGGCCCTCAACGTCAGTCAGACCAAAGAGCTGATGATGGACTTCAGGAAGGGTGAGACGAGGGAACACGTACCCATCCTCAGAGAGGGATCAGAAGTGGAGAGAGTGAGCAGCTTCAAGTTCCCGGGTGTCAAGATCCCTGAGGATCTGACCTGGTCCCAACACATCGATGTAGTTATAAAGAAGGCAAGACAGCGGCTGTACTTCATTAGGAATTTGAAGAGATTTGGCATGTATAATAATATAACAATTACAGCACGGAATCAGGCCATCTCGGCCCTTCCAGTCCGTGCCGAACTCTTACTCTCACCTAGTCCCCCCGACCCGCACTCAGCCCATAACCCTCCATTCCTTTCCTGTCCGTATATCTGTCCAATTTAACTTTAAACGACAACATCGAACCTGCCCCAACCACTTCTCGTTCCACACAGCCACCACTCTCTGAGTAAAGAAGTTCCCCCTCGTGTTACCCCTAAACTTTTGCCCCTTAACTCTCAACTCATGTCCTCTTGTTTGAATCTCCCCCACTCTCAATGGAAAAAGCCTATCCACGTCAACTCTATCTATCCCCCTCATAATTTTAAACACCTCTATCAAGTCCCACCTCAACCTTCTACGCTGCAAAGAATAAAGATCCAACTTGTTCAACCTTTCTCTGTAACTTAGGAGATGAAACCCAGGCGACATTTTAATAAATCTCCTCTGTACTCTCTCAATTTTGTTGACATCTTTCCTATAATTCAGTGACCAGAACTGTACACAATACTCCAAATTTGGCCTTACCAATGCCTTGTACAATTTGAACATTACATCCCAACTCCTATACTCAATGCTCTGATTTATAAAGGCCAGCAAACCAAAAGCTTTCTTCACCACCTTATCCACATGAGATTCCACCTTCAGGGAACTATGCACCATTATTCCTAGATCCCTCTGTTCTACTGCATTCTTCAATGCCCTACCATTTACCATGTATGTCCTATTTTGATTAGTCCTACCAAAATGTAGCACCTCACATTTACCAGCATTAAACTCCATCTGCCATCTTTCAGCCCACTCTTCCAACTGGCCTAAATCTCTCTGCAAGCTCTGAAAACCTACTTCATTATCCACAACGACACCTATCTTAGTATCATCCGCAGACTTTTATACTCTGTTCCTGGTTGGTGCAGCTGTAACGAAACCCAATTTCCCTCGGGATCAATAAAGTATGACTATGAATATACTTACTAATCCAATTTACCACCCCATCATCCAGACCATTAATATATCTGGCATGTCAACAAATACACACAAAAACTTCTCTAGTTGTACTATTCTGACAGGCTGCATCACTGTCTGGTACGGAGGGGCTACTGCACAGGACCGAAAGAAGCTGCAGAGGGTTGTAAATCTAGTCGGCTCCATCTTGGGCTCTCGCCGACAAAGTACCCGGGACATCTTCAGGGAGCGGTGTCTCAGAAAGGCAGCGTCCATGATTAAGGGCCCTCCAGCACCCAGGGCTTGTCCCTTTTCTCACTGTCACCGTCAGGTAGGAGGTACAGGAGCCTGAAGACACACACTCAGCGATTCAGGAACAGCTTCTTCCCCTCCGCCGTCCCATTCCTGAATGGACTGTGAACCCTTGGACACGACCTCACTTTTTTTTTAATGCACAAGTATTTCTGTCTTTGCACCTTTTTAAAATATCTGTTCAATATACGTAATTGATTTACTTGTTTTTATTATTATGCTTTATTGTATTAATCTTTTCTCTCTCTGCTCGGCGATGTATTGAACTGCTGCTGCTAAGGTAACAAATTTCACGCCGCATGCCGGCGATAAGAGGCAGGTTTTGTGGCCGGGGCACCCACCCCCGTCACCCCCGGGCAGGGCACGCCTCCACCCGGCCGCCGACCCCGGGACCAGTCGGTACCGCCGGAGGTACAGCGCCCCCTGGCGACCGCAGCCGGTCAGGCCGAGGCGGGCCTTCGCGCAGGCGCAGTAACGCCCCTCCGCCAGGGAGCGGGGGGCCGACCGAGCCTCCCCTCCTCAAGGCCGCGGCGACCGGCCAGCGGCCCTCGCGTCCTGGCCAGCCGGCCCAGCTCCCCCCGTCTCCCCGGGCGAACCGAGCCCGACGGGGGGGGTGAAAAGGTTGCCCGGTTCGGGCTCCCGGCCGAACCCATATGCAAATTAGAACTTCCTTATAAGGGCGCACCCCGCTGATTTAAAGGGGAAGTTAAAAGGGGATGTCGCTCGCTTATTTCGTTTTTAGTTCGGCAGAGTTCCCCACGGCTTTCATTGGTTGGGAAGGAGGGGCCTCTCTGCTCGGTGAAGGACCCCCCCCCACTCTGAAGTCACGCCTAGCAGCGACCGGCCGTTCAGCCCAACCCATATGCTATCCCACACCCAACCCCTGCGGATCCTGTCTATCGTTTTTTAACACCCCCCCCCCACCATTCCCCTGACCCTCCAAGAAACAGAGACCTGGGTGGGCCAAGCACTCCCTCATAACTCAAGGACTTTGAGAACCACCAGCTCTTTCGAGTTTGACCGCTGTATGAAGGGGGGGGCAACGTTTCGCACCCAAGAAGGGTCTCGGCCCGAAACGTCTCCCGTCTTCCTCCCTTTCCAGCCCTGCCGGGTTCCGCTCCCTTCCGCTCGGTGGAAGGTCCGACGTTGGGCCGTGCCGGAATCTAGCTCCCCCCACCCCACCCCAAACGACACAGGAGCCGTCTCCTCCCCCCACCACTGCCGTCCGATCCCCCGAACCGCGGGCGATGACATCCCCGATCCTGAATCCCTTGGCCCACTGCTCTGACCAGGGCAGGGTGCCCTCTGGAACTTGCCGACAACCTTCCCGGCTCCTCTCCCCCCCACCGCCCCGTGCCTTCGAATTTGGCGTGGCCGGCAGGATTTGAGATCCTCGGACCCCTCCAGCCCTTCCCCAAAGTAGCGGGAGAGCAGGGGGCTCTTCTCTTCTCCGAGCTGCACTGACCACCGCCTCTGGGCTACAAACGTGCAAGAGCCAACGGGCCTACCGGCTGAGGCTCGACCTGGCGACCTTCGGATCGCTAGTCCGGCGCCCTAACCACTAGGCCCCGCGTCTCCTCGTCGGTACCCCCGTCCCGCGGTGGGGGGGGGGCGGGGTGGAGCAGAACCTCCTGCCGGCCCCTCCCCAGCTCAGGCCCGGACGACACCCGCCCCCCGCCCCCACGACCCCAGGAAAGACGCGCGGCTCCCCATTTGGTTTTTTCAAAACGGTTTATTCGAAAAGAAGTCCGAGGGGTCGCCGTGGCCCTCTCCCTTCCATTTTCTTCCCTCCACGACCCCTCTCCCCCCACACTTCACCGCTGCCCCGCTTCTGCGATGTTCTGGGCCAGGGGCTTCTCGGGGCCTAGTCCGGCCTGTGACGGGGGAGGCCGGTGGAGAGTGGGGGGGGTAGCGAGGGTCCCGGCGGGATTTGATCCCGCGAGCCTGGAGGCCTGCGTCTACCCCACTCCACCTCTCCGCATTCCACCACCCCCCTACCCTCCCCTCCCGCTCCAGGCCCCCGTGGGGGGTCGGCGGTGGGGGGCCCAGAGCAGGCCTCAAGGCCTCAGACCCAGCCTGGCCGAGGACGTTGAAATAAATTAACAGGAGACACGAGAGAGGCAGAGAAAGAGAGAGGGAGAGGGAGAGAGCAAGAAAGAGAGAGAGACAGAGTGTGAGAGAGAGCGAGAGGGACAGAGAGAGATGGAGGGAGAGACAGACAGACAGAAAGAGAGAGGGAGGGAGAGAGAGGGAGGGAAAAAGAGAGCACCATCCACGGGAGATCGCGGTTAAGACACTGAGGAGTGGCCGGGCGTGTCCTGGCGGCCCTCCCTCGTCCCCGACAGCGTAGCACGCCCACCTCGACACGGGGGTGGTGTTGTGGGGGGGGGGGAAAGAATCCGGGCCTTGCCCCCGGGACGATCTGCCTCAGCTGCCCCCGACCCCGGGCAGCAGGACGGCACGGGGCTCGTCGGAAGACCGGCTCTTTTTCCCCTCCTCGTCCTCCTGCTCCTCTGCTCTCCACATCTGTCCTTTGTTCAGAGTCCTGCTGTGACGGAGATAGAGAGAGAGAGAGAGAGAGAGAGAGACGGGAGAGGACTCGGTCGGCGAGGGGGGCGGTGGGTGGAGCCGCGGAGGTCGTCGCGGGACAGGGAGCAGAGCCGGGCTGAGAGGTGGCAGACGCAGTTCGACCCGGACACGCGTGAACCGATTCACTTCGGGACGGTCGGACGTGACGGCGGAGTTCAGGGTCAAGGGCGGGATTCTCCGCGGTGCGGTGGGGGGGACGGGGGGGGGTAAAACCATGAGGGGCACAGATAGGGTGAGCGTGCACCGTCTTCCCCCCCCCGCCCCCCCAGGGTCGGGGGAACCTAGGCCAACCCATCGCACACACCGCCCAGACCGAAGGTAAAAACTTACTTGAAAATTGGGCGCGGTAGCTGTCGTCGTTTTCCGCGTCTTCACCTCCGCATGGAAAAATAGTTTGCCCAGACCCTGGAACGTTGAGCGGGAGATGGGGAAAGACAGAGAGAGAGAGAGGGAGGAGGGACCGTGGGAGAGAGGGAGAGAGGCAGAGTTGGCGGGTGAGGGTGGTGGAGGGAGGGAGGGAGTTACAGCGATTAACCACGAGGCAGACACACCCTTCGGCCCATCGAGTCCCTGCCGACCCCGCACCGCCCAGGGCATTGGGAAGAGGGCCGGAAGTATAGAAGGTGAGGCTCGCCTTCCCCAATGGCGGGAGAGTTCGGAAACCGGAGGCGCGAGGGGGGGACGCGGTGGGGGGGGGCTCTCAGTGAGAAACCCTCCCCCCCCCCGCCAGCCTTTGGTTTCACAGAAACGCTCAGGTCAGGCCAAGGCTTTGTAGTCGGGACCGTTTCGAAAGGCCGGCCCCTCGATTTCGAGGCCGTGCCCCCCCCCCACTAGTGCTGGGCACCCCCTCGCCAGAGGAAACACCCTCTCCTCCCCCACCCTATCCAGTCCCTTCCAACGTCCGTCAGGGTCTCAATGAGATCCCAGCCCCTTTGCATTCTTCTCAATTCTAGTGCGTCTCGGCCCAAAGCTGCCAGGCCTGCCTCGCACGCTGACCCCTTCGCTCCCGGAGACATCCTCGCTAGCTTCCTCCGGCGACAGCACCCCTTGGACGTAAGTAAACGCCCACAGGACTCGGCCCGCTGGGAGCCTTGCACCAGGACTCCCAAGTCCCTCTGCCCCTCCGAATGTCTGCCCCTTCTGCCCATTTAGATATCAGCCCGCTCCGCTGTCTGGGGACCACACCAACCCATCCGGGGCTGGGTCCGATATATTGAAAGGAGGTGGAGCGTTACGTGGGAGGGAAGACCCCAAGACTGTTAGATTGTCGGAGCAGATGCCGTGCCCCCTTGCCCCGGGCTCCCCTGCCACGGGAAATGACTCTGCCGCATCTCATCCCAACTGATTCCCAAGCTCCGGAATCTGGGCCTTAGCCCTCAGATCTGGAAGCTGGATCTTCAACTTCCTCACAGACAGGACCCAGGCTGTAAAAATAGGGGACAAGCTCTCCTCTACAATCACTCCGAGCACCGGTGCCCCACAAGGCTGTGTACTCAGCCCCCTGCTGTGCTCACTGTACACCCATGATTGTGTAGCCAAGTTTCCATCAAACTCCATATATAAGTTTGCTGAAGACACCACAGTTGTAGGCCGTATCTCGGGTAATGATGAGTTTGAGTACAGAGAGGAAATTAAGAACCTGGTGGCATGGTGTGAAGACAATAACCTATCCCTCAACGTCAGCAAGACGAAGGGATCGGTTGTTGACTTCAGAAGGAGTAGCGGACCGCACGACCCCATTTACGTCGGTGGAACAGGTCAAAAGCTTTAAGTTCCTCGGGGTCAATATCACAAATGACCTGACTTGGTCCAACCAAGCAGAGTCCACTGCCAAGAAGGCCCACCAGCACCTTTACTTCCTGAGAAAACTAAAGAAATTTGGCCTGTCCCCTAAAACCCTCACTAATTTTTATAGATGCACCGTAGAAAGCCTTCTTCTAGGGTGCATCACAACCTGGTACGGAAGTTGCCCTGTCCAAGGCCGGAAGAAGCTGCAGAAGATCGTGAACACGGCGCAGCACATCACACAAACCAATCTTCCGTCCTTGGACTCACTTTACACCACACGCTGTCGGAGCAGTGCTGTCAGGATAATCAAGGACACGACCCACCCAGCCAACAAACATTTCGTCCCTCTTCCCTCCGGGAGAAGGCTCGGGACCTTGAAGACTCGTCCGGCCAGATCTGGGAACAGCTTCTTTCCAACTGTGATAAGACTGCTGAACGGATCCTGACCCGGATCTGGGCCAAATATCCGGACCTGCTTCTCGGTTTTTTTGCACTACCTTACTTCCCATTTTTCTACTTTCTATTTATGATTTATAATTATTAATTTTTATATTTACTAATTTTAACTATTTTTAATATCTTTAATATTTAATATTTGTAATCCAGGGAGCGGGAAGCACAGAATCAAATATCGCTGTGATGATTGTACGTTCTATTATCAATTGTTTGGTGACAATAAAGTAAAGTAATCACTTCAGGCCTCTTAACGTTCGGAATGTGTCTCTGACATCCCCCTCTCGTTCTCCTGAAGTCCAGGGAGTGCAGCCCAAGAGGTGCCAGGCGTCCCTCATCACGGTAAGGCGGCGGCCGCGTCTCGCCAGGGGTTTGGGGAGTTCTGGTTTGTCGCCTAAAAGCACTCAAAAACTTCTCTAGTTGTACCATTCTGACGGGCTGCATCACTGTCTGGTACGGAGGGGCTACTGCACAGGACCGAAAGAAGCTGCAGAGGGTTGTAAATCTAGTCGGCTCCATCTTGGGCTCTCGCCGACAAAGTACCCGGGACATCTTCAGGGAGCGGTGTCTCAGAAAGGCAGCGTCCATGATTAAGGACCCTCCAGCACCCAGGGCTTGTCCCTTTTCTCACCGTCACCGTCAGGTAGGAGGTACAGGAGCCTGAAGACACACACTCAGCGATTCAGGAACAGCTTCTTCCCCTCCGCCGTCCCAGTCCTGAATGGACATTGAACCCTTGGACACCACCTCACTTTTTAATATATATTATTTCTTTTCTTTGCACGGTTTTTCATCTACTTAATATACATATACTGTAATTGATTTACTTATTTATTTAGTGTCATTATTATTTTATTTATTATTAAGGCTAATGCACCGGTGACCCCTGTTTCCATCCAGGGGGTCAGTGTGGACATGGTGGAGGATTACAAATACCTGGGGGTACGAATTGACAATAAACTGGACTGGTCAAAGAACACTGAGGCTGTCTACGAGAAGGGTCAGAGCCGTCTCTATTTCCTGAGGAGACTGAGGTCCTTTAACATCTGCCGGACGATGCTGAGGATGTTCTACGAGTCTGTGGTGGCCAGTGCGATCATGTTTGCTGTTGTGTGCTGGGGCAGCAGGCTGAGGGTAGCAGACACCAACAGATTCAACAGACTCATCCGTAAGGCCAGTGATGTTGTGGGGACGGAACTGGACTCTCTGACGGTGGTGTCTGAAAAGAGGATGCTGTCTAAGTTGCATGCCATCTTGGCCAATGTCTCCCAATCCACTACATAATGTACTGGGTGGGCACAGGAGTACATTCAGCCAGAGACTCATTCCACCGAGATGCAGCACAGAGCGTCATAGGAAGTCATTTCTGCCTGTGGCCATCAAACTTTACAACTCCTCCCTTGGAGGGTCAGACACCCTGAGCCAATAGGCTGGTCCTGGACTTATTTCCTGTCATAATTTACATATTACTATTTAATTATTTATGGTTTTAGATTGCTATATTTATACTCTATTCTTGGTTGGGGCAACTGTGATGAAACTCATTCTCCCTCGGGATCAATAACGTATGCCTATCTATCTATTATTTTAATTTTAATTATTATGATTAGTTTTATTTTATTTTTTCTCTCTCTCTCTGCTAGATCATGTATGGCATTGAACTGCTGCTGCTAAGTTAACAAATTCCACGACACGGTGATAATAAACCGGATTCTCATTTTGACCTTAAACTCAATGCAGGACGGGGGAAGCCTCCCAAAAGTCCCGTCCGAGCTACCGTGCTGGCTCCCAGTGCCTTGCAAAATTGGTTTTAAAGTTCTCAAGTGGTCCAGGACCACAGGCTCCTTTTCCGTTTTATAAACCCGCTCGAAGCTCCTGGACCATCTCCCCGCCCGCCTTGCGAAGTTTGAAGCCTGATTTATACTTCTGCGGCAACTCGACGCCGTGACCCACGCTGCGAGCATTTATACTTGTGCGTTGGCGCGTCTGCGTCGCTCGGCAGTCCGGGCGCGTCGCGCATGCGCGCACACCTGCCCGCGCAAGGCTTCATGGTCATGGTAGTCTTTCTCGGGGTAAACGAGAAGCGAGCGTCATTCTTCGTAAAAGCGAAATGTGTCCTCCGTAATCTCGGAGGTCTGTAGAGCTTTCTGGAAAGTCCCTGCCCTTCAGTCGCCCAATGGGAAGCTGTTGCAGCGTAGGGTGAAATGCGGTGCTGCCAGGCGGACCAATCACAAGTTGTTGCGGTCTGCGTCGCCGCGACGCGTGGTTACATTTTGGGAGAGGTGCGCGTCAGGCTACGGCGTAGGGATCCGCGTCGGCTCTGCGTAAGTTTTACGGCGTCGCGTTGCCGCAGAAGTATAAATCAGCCCTGAGCCGCCTTCTCGCGAAAGATTGGCTTTGGTCGAACGACGCTCCTGAACTGCGAGACTCGATACCCGAGACTATCAGGGGGTGCGGACTCGGTTGACAGTTCTAAAACTTATATATTTCACCCTGCTTTTAATCTTTTAATTGCCTTTAATTTAATTTTCTTTTTATTGCCCTGCAGAGTACTTGGAACAACTTTGTTCAGAGCAGTCCTGGGATGGTGGGTACCGGCGGACCCAAGGGGGCCGGGCTGGCTGCCTTGGGTCTGCCGGTACCCACCATCCCAGGACTGCTCTGGGGCACGGCAGCTTGGGGGTCGCGGGACATGGGACGCTGGGACTTCGGGGGAACCGTCGCCACGGGACTTCTGGGACCTTGTGGATCCTGAGAACCCTGGAACTGGGAACTTGAGATTCGGGGAGTCTTGGGACTTGGGGAATTCAGTGCTCCAGGACATTAACAGGACTTGAGAGGCCTTGAGAGGACTCTAGACCTCTATGACTATCCTTGACAGGATTTGAAAGACTTTGAGAGAACTCTGGACCTCTAGAACCTCTACAAATGTTCTTGAAAGAACTTGAGAGTCTTTGAGAGAACTCTAGACCTCTACAACTGTCCCTGACATGATTTGAAAGGCTTTGAGGGAACTATAGATCTCTACGACTATCCTTGACAGGAGTTGAGAGTCTTTGAGGGAACTATAGACCTCTACGACTATCCCTGACACGATTTGAAAGTCTTTGAGGAAACTATAGATCTCTACGACTACCCTTGACAGGACGTTAGAGACTTTGAGAGAACTCCAGACCTCTACAACTATCCTTGTCAGGACTTGAGAGTCTTTGAGATAACTCTGGATCTCTACAACTATCCTTGAGAGGATTTGAAAGACTTTGAGAGAACTCTAGACCTCTAGAACTTCTACGACTGTCTTTGAAAGAACTTGAGAGGCTTTGAGAGAATTCTAGTACCTCTACGACTATCCTTGACAGGACTTGAGAATCTTTTAGAGAACTCCACACCTCTACGACTATCCTTGACAGAACTTGAAAGTCTTTGAGATAACTCTAGATCTCTACGACTATCCCTGACACTATTTGAAAGTCTTTGAGGAAACTATAGATCTCTACGACTACCCTTGACAGGACGTTAGAGACTTTGAGAGATCTCCAGACCTCTACAACTATCCCTGGCAGGACTTGAGAGTCTTTGAGAGAACTCTAGACCTCTACAACTATCCTTGAGAGGATTTGAAAGACTTTGAGAGAACTCTAGACCTCCAGAACCTCTACAAATGTTCTTGAAAGAACTTGAGAGTCTTTGAGAGAAATCTAGACCTCTACAACTATCCTTGACAGGATTTGGAAGACTTTGAGAGAACTCTAGACCTCTAGAACCTCTACAAATGTTTTTGAAAGAACTTGAGAGTCTTTGAGAGAACTCTAGACCTCTACAACTATCCTTGACAGGATTTGAAAGTCTTTGAGAGGACTCTAGACTTCTAGAACCCCTATGACTGTCCTTGAAAGTCTTTGAGAGAACTCTAGACCTCTATGACTATCCTTGACAGGACCTGAGAGTCTTTGAGAGGACTCCAGACTGCCAGAACATCTACAACTATCCTTGACAGGACGTTAGAGACTTTGAGAGAACTCCAGACCTCTACAACTATCCTTGACAGGACTTGAGAGTCTTTGAGAGAACTCTAGACCTCTATGACTATCCTTGACAGGACCTGAGAGTCTTTGAGAGGACTCCAGACTGTCAGAACATCTACAACTATCCTTGACAGGACTTGAGAGTCTTTGGGAGAACTCCAGACCTCTACGACTATCCTTGACAGAACTTGAAAGTCTTTGAGATAACTATAGACCTCTACAACTATCCTTGACAGGACGTTAGAGACTTTGAGAGAACTCCAGACCTCTACAACTATCCTTGACAGGACTTGAGAGGCTTTGAGAGAACTCTAGTATCTCTATGACTATCCCTGATAGGACTTGCAAGTCTTTGAGAGAACTCCAGACCTCTACGACTATCCTTGACAGGACTTGAAAGTCTTTGAGAGAACTCTAGTACCTCTATGACTACCCCTGACAGGACCTGAGAGTTTTTGAGAGGACTCCAGACTGCCAGAACATCTACAACTATCCTTGACAGGACTTGAGAGTCTTTGGGAGAACTCCAGACCTCTACGACTATCCTTGACAGAATTTGAAAGTCTTTGAGAGAACTATAGACCTCTACAACTATCCTTGACAGGACGTTAGAGACTTTGAGAGAACTCCAGACCTCTATGACTATCCTTGACAGGAGTTGAGAGTATTTCAGAGAACTCTACACCTCCACGACTATCACTGACAGGAGTTGAGAGTCTTTGAAAGAACTCTACACCTCTGCGTCTATTCCTGACAGGACTTGAACGGACTCCAGACCTCGCGACCTCGACGCGTTAGAACTTCAACCTTTGGGACTCCTGGAGCCGGGGTCTCGGGACTTTTGGGCCTCGTGGGCCTTTGAGATGCCGGGACGCGCGGTGCGTGTGTGTGGGGGGTCGGGGACTTTGAGCCGGACGCTGGGGAGCTGGCGGGTCCACTCACCTATAGTAGTCCTCCTGCCCGGGCAGGGGCACCCCCTGCAGCCAGTGCTGGTGGTGTTCGAGGGCCAGGCGCTGGAGCTCGGCCGACTGGGCCTGCATGGCCTGGAGCTGGTGGGCGGCCGACAGGGGGGCCGCGAGGGATCCTGGCAGCTCTCTGTACGGTGGCCCTGGGGTGGAGGGGGGGAGAGAAAGGCACCGCGGTTAGGCTCAGGACCCCGGCAATGGTGGGCGGCATTTGGCCAACTTTGGGCCGGTAAAACTCCCTGCTGGCTGGAAGTATCTCCACCTCCGCACCCTTCCTGGGATCTCCCCGTACCGAGTGAGGGATCTCTCCACACCAAACGATCTCCCCACTCTCCCTGGGATCTCCCCATGCCGAATTATCTCCCCACTCAACTGAAGGATCTCCCCCACTCACCCTGGGATCTCCCCATACCAAGAGAGGGATCTCCCCACACCAAATGATCTCCCCACTCTCCTTGAGATCTCTCCATACCAAGAGAGGGATCTCCCCCACTCACCCTGGAATCTGCCAACACTGGATTATCTCCCTACTCAATTGAGGGATCTCCCCATACCAAGAGAGGGATCTCCCCACTCTTCCTGGGATCTTCCTACTCAACTGAGGGATCTCCCCCACTCACCCTGGGATCTCCCCATACCAAGAGAGAAAACTCCCCACTCTTCCTGGGATCTACCTACTCAACTGAGGGATCTCCCCATTCACCCTGCGATCTCCCCATACCAAGAGAGGGATCTCACCACTCTTCCTGGGATCGTCCTACTCAACTGAGGGATCTCCCCCACTCACCCTGGGATCTCCCCATACCAAGAGAGAAAACTCCCCACTGTTCCTGGGATCTTCCTACTCAACTGAGGGATCTTCCCATTCACCCTGCGATCTCCCCATACCAAGAGAGGGATCTCCCCACTCACCCTGGGATCTACCTACTCAACTGAGGGATCTCCCCGACTCACCCTGGGATCTCCTATACCAAGAGAGGGATCTCACCACTCTTCCTGGGATTGTCCTACTCAACTGAGGGATCTCCCCCACTCTCCCTGGGAACAGCCCCCCCTCACTGATGGATCTCATTACCGCGGCCAGAGGGATCTGCACACCATACCTGGGATCTTCCCGTAACATCACCCCACCACCCAAATGATCACTCACCCCAGCACCCAGGGGATCTCCAGCTGCCATCTCCACACTCAAGGAATCTCCATCCCGGGCTGGGAGGATCTCCCAACTCACTGAAAGGATCTCCACTCCCCATTCCAGTGATTTCCACCCAGTGATCCCGCCCGAGGGATCTCCTTAGGTTTTCTACCCTCCCTGGTATCTTTGCACCCCTTGGCCTGAGGGTCCTCAACACCGCCCAGTATACCAGCTCCACCCACCCTGACACCATAAGATACAGGAGCAGAATTATGCCATTCGGCCCATCGAGTCTGCTCCGCCCGTTCATCATGGATGTCCCACTTTCCCTCTCAGCCACAATCTCCTGCCTTCTCCTCGTATCCCTTCATGCCCTGACCAATCAAGAATCTGTCAACCTCTGTCTTAAACATAAGTAAAGACTCGGCCTCCACATCTGCCTCTGGCAACGAGATTCACCCACCCTCTGGCTCAAGAAATTCCTCCTCGTCTCCGTTCTAAAAGGACGCCCCTCTATTCTGAGGCTGTGTCCTCTGGTCCGAGACTCCCCCACAACAGGAAACATCCTCTCCACATCCACTCTATCTGTGTCCTCTGGTCCTAGACTCCCTCACTACAGGAAACATCCTCTCCACATCCACTCTATCTGTGTCCTCTGGTCCTAGACTCTCCCACTACAGGAAACATCCTCTCCACATCCACTCTATCTGTGTCCTCTGGTCCTAGACTCCCTCACTACAGGAAACATCCTCTCCACATCCACTCTATCTGTGTCCTCTGGTCCTAGACTCCCCCACTACAGGAAACATCCTCTCCACATCCACTCTATCTGTGTCGCCTGGTCCTAGACTCCCCCGTTATAGGTAACATCCTCTCCACATCCACTCTATCTGTGTCCTCTGGTCCCAGACTCCCCCACAACAGGAAACATCCTCTCCACATCCACTCTATCTGTGTCCTCTGGTCCTAGACTCCCCCACTACAGGAAACATCCTCTCCACATCCACTCTATCTGTGTCCTCTGGTCCTAGACTCCCCCACTACAGGAAACATCCTCTCCACATCCACTCTATCTGTGTCCTCTGGTCCAAGACTCCCCCACTACAGGAAACATCCTCTCCACATCCACTCTATCTGTGTCCTCTGGTCCTAGACTCCCCCACTACAGGAAACATCCTCTCCACATCCACTCTATCTGTGTCCTCTGGTCCTAGACTCCCCCACTACAGGAAACATCCTCTCCACATCCACTCTATCTGTGTCCTCTGGTCCAAGACTCCCCCACTACAGGAAACATCCTCTCCACATCCACTCTATCTGTGTCCTCTGGTCCGAGTCTCCCCCACTACAGGAAACATCCTCTCCACATCCACTCTATATATGTCCTCTGGTCCGAGACTCCCCCACTACAGGAAACATCCTCTCCACATCCACTCTATCTGTGTCCTCTGGTCCTAGACTCCCTCACTACAGGAAACATCCTCTCCACATCCACTCTATCTGTGTCCTCTGGTCCTAGACTCCCCCACTACAGGAAACATCCTCTCCACATCCACTCTATCTGTGCCCTCTGGTCCGAGACTCCCCCACTACAGGAAACATCCTCTCCACATCCACTCTATCTGTGTCCTCTGGTCCTAGACTCCCCCACTACAGGAAACATCCTCTCCATGTCCACTCTATCTGTGCCCTGTGGTCCTAGACTCCCCCACTATAGGAAACAACGTCTCCACATCCACTCTATCTGTGCCCTCTGGTCCTAGACTCCCCCACTACAGGAAACATCCTCTCCACATCCACTCTATCGAGACCTTTCAACATTCGGTAGGTTTCAATGAGGTTACCCCTCATTCTTCTGAATTCCAGTGAATACAGGCCCAGAACCATCAAACGCTCTTCATACAACAAGCCATTCCATCCTGGAATCATTTTCGAGAACCTCCTTTGAACCCTCTCCAGTTTGAGCACGTCCTTTCTTCGATAGGGGGCCCAGAACTGCTCACAATACTCCAAGTGAGGTCTCACCAGTGCTTTATAAAGCCTCAACATCACATCCTTGCTTTATATTCTAGTCCCCGCGAAATGAATGCTAATCTCGCATTTCCCTTCCTCACCACGGACTCAGCCTGCAAGTTAATCTTTCGAGAATCCTGCACGAGGGCTCCCAAGTCCCTTTGCACCTACGAATATAGTCAACCCCTTTCAATTCTTCTCCCAAAGTGCACGACCGTACACTTCACGACTCTGTATTCCATCTGCCATTTCCTTGCCCATTCTCCGGATCTGTCCAAGTCCTTCCATAGCTTCTTCAAAGAATTCCAACGGATTTGACACGACAAGAATTTCCCTTGGGGAAACCGAGCTGGCTACAGTCTACTTCAGCAGACCACAGTACGTGTGCTTGCAACACTGTGTGTCCGACAGAGTGATCAGCAGCACTGGGGCTCCACAGGGGACTGTCTTGTCTCCCTTTCTCTTCACCATTTACACCTCGGACTTCAACTACTGCACAGAGTCTTGTCATCTTCTGAAGTTTTCGGATGACTCTGCCATAGTTGGATGCATCAGCAAGGGAGATGAGGCTGAGTACAGGGCTACGGTAGGAAACTTTGCCACATGGTGTGAGCAGAATTATCTGCAGCTTAATGTGAAAGAGACTAAGGAGCTGGTGGTAGACCTGAGGAGAGCTAAGGTACCGGTGACCCCTGTTTCCATCCAGGGGGTCAGTGTGGACATGGTGGAGGATTACAAATACCTGGGGATAGGAATTGACAATAAACTGGACTGGTCAAAGAACACTGAGGCTGTCTACAAGAAGGGTCAGAGCCATCTCTATTTCCTGAGGAGACTGAGGTCCTTTAACATCTGCTGGACGATGCTGAGGACGTTCTACGAGTCTGTGGTGGCCGGTGCTATCACGTTTGCTGCTGTGTGCTGGGGCAGCAGGCTGAGGGTAGCAGACACCAACAGAATCAACAAACTCATCCGTAAGGCCAGTGATGTTGTGGGGATGGAACTGAACTCTCTCACGGTGGTGTCTGAAAAGAGGATGCTGTCTAAGTTGCATGCCATCTTGGACAATGTCTCCCACCCACTACATAACGTACTGGGTGGGCACAGGAGTACATTCAGCCAGAGACTCATTCCACCGAGATGCAGCACAGAGCGTCATAGGAAGTCATTCCTGCCTGTGGCCATCAAACTTTACAGCTCCTCCCTTGGAGGGTCAGACACCCTGAGCCAATAGGCTGGTCCTGGACTTATTTCCTGGCATAATTTACATATTACTATTTAACTATTTATGGTTTTATTACTATTTATTATTTACGGTGCAACTGTAACGAAAACCAATTTCCCCCGGGATTAATAAAGTATGACAATGACTTTATCATCTGCCTCCAAGTTCCCCTGAGGCCTCATCTTCAGTAATTGACTCCAACACCCTGCCAACCACTGAGGTCAGGCTAACTGGCCTGTTGTTTCCTTCCTTCTGCCTCTCTCCCTTCTTGAAGAGTGGAGTGACGTTGGCAACTTTCCAGTCCTCCGGAACCACTCCAGGACCTAGTAGCGGTTCTCGAAAGATCATTACTAACGCCTCTACGACCTCTCCGGCCGCCCCTGACAGAACTCTGGGGTGTACACCATCTGGTCCAGGTGACTTACCTACCTGCAGATCTTTCAGGTTCCCGAGAACCTTCTCCCCAGTTTTGGTAACTTCACTCACTTCATTGCCCCAAACACCTGGAACTTCCACCAGACTGCTGGCGTCTTCCACAGTGAAGACTGACACAAAACATTTATTTTGTTCGTCCGCCATTTCCTAGTCCCCCATTACTACCTCTCCACCATCATCTTCCAGTGGTCTGATATCTTGCCTCTCTTTCACACTTTGCGTATCTGAAGGAACTTTTGGTATCCTCTTTTATATAACTGGCTAGCTTACTTTCATATTCCGTCTTTCCCTTCTTCATGACTTTCTCAGTTAGAAACATAGAAAACAGGTGCAGGAGTAGGCCATTCGGCCCTTCGAGCCTGCACTGCCATTCAGTACGATCATGGCTGATCATCCAACTCAGAACCCTGTACCTGCCTTCCCTCCATACCCCCTGATCCCCGTAGCCACAAGAGCCATATCTAACTCCCTCTTAAATATAGCCAATGAACTGGTCTCAACAGTTTCCTGTGGCAGAGAATTCCACAGATTCACCACTCCCTGTGTGAAGAAGTTTTTCCTCATCTCGGTCCGAAAAGGCTTCCCCTTTATCCTCAAACTGTGACCCCTCGTTCTGGACTTCCCCAACATCGGGAACAATCTTCCTGCATCTAGCCTGTCCGATCCCTTTAGGATTGTATACGTTTCAATAAGATCCCCACTCAATCATCTAAATTCCAACGAGTGCAAGCCCAGTTCATCCAGTCTTTCATCATATCAAAGTCCTGCCATCCCAGGAATCAATCTGGTGAACCTTCTTTGTACTCCCTCTATGCCAAGAATGTCTTCCCTCAGATTAGGGGACCAAAACTGCACACAATACTCCAGGTGTGGTCTCACCAAGGCCTTGTACAACTGCAGTTGCCTGCTGTTGGTTTTTAAAAGCTTCCATCTCCTCTAACCTCCACTAATTTATTGCTCGATTATATGCCCTCTCTTTGGCTTTTATGTTGGCTTTGA
This sequence comes from Mobula hypostoma, assembly GCF_963921235.1. Taxonomy (NCBI): domain Eukaryota; kingdom Metazoa; phylum Chordata; class Chondrichthyes; order Myliobatiformes; family Myliobatidae; genus Mobula; species Mobula hypostoma. The sequence continues at coordinate 178,160 of NW_026948189.1, read as the reverse complement.
CTTCTCTTGTTCGCCATGGTTGTGTCATCTTTCCTTCTGGACACATTGTCCTCTTTGGGATGTGTATATTCCGAATTAATTCCAGAAATTCCAGCCATTGCTGCTCTGCCCATCATCCCTGCCAGTGATCTTTCCCAAGCTATTCTGGCCAGCTCCTCTTTCACATCTCTGTAACTCCCTTTACTCCACTGTATTCTTAGAGATGGTACATATAATTATCTGGATAGACAGGGTCTGATTAGGAACAGTCAACATGGATTTGTGCGTGGAAGGTCATGTTTAACAAATCTTATTGAATTTTTTGATGAGGTTACTAGGAAAGTTGACGAGGGTAAAGCGGTGGATGTTGTCTATATGGACTTCAGTAAGGCCTTTGACAAGGTCCCACATGGAAGGTTAGTTAGGAAGGTTCAATCGTTAGGTATTAATATTGAAGTAGTAAAATGGATTTGGCAGTGGCTGGATGGGAGATGCCAGAGAGTAGTGGTGGATAACTGTGTGTCAGATTGGAGGCCGGTGACTAGCGGTGTGCCTCAGGGATCTGTACTGGGTCCAATGTCGTTTGTCATATATATTAATAATCTGGATGATGGGATGGTAAATTGGATTAGTAAGTATGCAGATGATACTAAGATAGGTGTCGTTGTGGATAATGAAATAGGTTTTCAGAGCTTGCAGAGAGATTTAGGCCAGTTAGAAGAGTGGGCTGAAAGATGGCAGATGGAGTTTAATGCTGATAAATGTGAGGTGCTACGTTTTGGTAGGACTAATCAAAATAGGACATACATGGTAAATGGTAGGGCATTGAAGAATGCAGTAGATCAGAGGGATCTAGGAATAATGGTGCATAGTTCCCTGAAGGTGGAATCTCATGTGGATAGGGTGGTGAAGAAAGCTTTTGGTATGCTGGCCTTTATTAATCAGAGCATTGAGTACAGGAGTTGGAATGTAATGTTGAAATTGTACAAGGCATTGGTAAGGCCAAATTTGGAGTATTGTGTACAGTTCTGATCACCAAATTATAGGAAAGATGTCAACAAAATAGAGAGAGTACATAGGAGATTTACTAGAAGGTTACCTGGGCTTCATCTCCTAAGTTACAGAGAAAGGTTGAACAAGTTGGGTCTTTATTCTTTGGAGCGTAGAAGGTTGAGGGGGGACTTGATAGAGGTGTTTAAAATTATGAGGGGGATAGATAGAGTTGACGTGGATAGGCTTTTTCCATTCAGAACGGGGCAGATTCAAACAAGAGGACATGAGTTGAGAGTTAAAGGGTAAAAGTTTAGGGGTAACACGAGGGGGAATTTCTTTACTCAGAGAGTGGTGGCTGTGTGGAAAGAGCTTCCAGCAGAAGTGGTTGTGGCAGGTTCGATGTTGTTAAATTGGACAGATATATGGACAGGAAAGGAATGGAGGGTTATGGGCTGAGTGCAGGTCGGTGGGACTAGGTGAGAGTAAGAGTTCGGCATGGACTAGAAGGGCCGAGATGGCCCGTTTCCGTGCTGTAATTGTTGTATGGTTATATGATATGATTTCTTGCCCGTAAGTGTTTTTTTTTTACCTTAATCTCTCTAATCAATCCCGGTTCCTTGCACAACACCCAGTCCAGGATCCCTTAGTGGGCTGAACCACGAGCTACTCTAAAGAGACGTCTTGTGGGCACTCTTAAAAATTCCTACCTACTGGAATCCAGCACCAACCTGCCTTTCCCAATCTACCTGCATATTGAAGTTACCCCCATGACTATTGTACCTGCTTTTTCTATCTCCCGTTGTAACTTTTAGGCAACATCCCGACCACTGTTTGTCGGGGGGGGGGGGGTCTGTGCACAACTCCAACCAGGGTCTTTTTAACCCTCAGCTCTATCCACGATGATATGACACTATCTGATCTGAGGTCACCTCCTCGTAATGATCCGATCTAATTTTTCGCCAACAGAACAAGGCCTGTCCTTTCGATACAATGTGGACGTTATCTTGCTCCCCACACACACTCCAGAGGATTCTGACTACTGCTCGGGGGAATCTCCTCGCCCGCCTAAGGACTTTCCAATGGCAAGGAACCTCCACCAGCACCCGAGGCACATCCGTCACTTCACTTTGAGGACCTCCGCTACCAACTGAGTATCCTCCCATCTCCAGTCCGAAGATCTCCCCCACCACGTGAAAAATCTCCCTCACTCCAGTCCAACGATCTCACCATCTCCTGAGGAAATCTCCCTCACTCCAGTCCAACGATCTCCACCCACCTCCTGAGGGAATCTCCCTCACTCCAGTCCAACAATCTCACCATCTCCTGAGGGAATCTCCCTCACTCCAGTCCAACGATCTCCACCCACCTCCTGAGGGAATCTCCCTCAATCCAGTCCAACTAACTCCACCCACCTCCTGAGGGATTCTCCCTCACTCCAGTCCAACGATCTCCACCCACCTCCTGAGGGATTCTCCCTCACTCCAGTCCAACAATCTCACCATCTCCTGAGGAAATCTCCCTCACTCCAGTCCAACGATCTCCACCCACCTCCTGAGGGAATCTCCCTCACTCCAGTCCAACAATCTCACCATCTCCTGAGGGAATCTCCCTCACTCCAGTCCAACGATCTCCACCCACCTCCTGAGGGAATCTCCCTCACTCCAGTCCAACGATCTCCACCCACCTCCTGAGGGAATCTCCCTCACTCCAGTCCAACGATCTCCACCCACCTCCTGAGGGAATCTCCCTCACTCCAGACCAACAATCTCACCATCTCCTGAGGGAATCTCTCTCACTCCAGTCCAACGATCTCCACCCACCTCCTGAGGGAATCTCCCTCAATCCAGTCCAACTAACTCCACCCACCTCCTGAGGGAATCTCCCTCACTCCATTCCAACTAACTCCACCCACTTCCTGAGGGAATCTCCCTCAATCCAGTCCAACTAACTCCACCCACCTCCTGAGGGTATCTCCCTCACTCCATTCCAACTAACTCCACCCACCTCCTGAGGGAATCTCCCTCAATCCAGTCCAACTAACACCACCCACCTCCTGAGGGAATCTTCCTCACTCCATTCCAACTAACTCCACCCACCTCCTGAGGGAATCTCCCTCAATCCATTCCAACTAACTCCACCCACCTCCTGAAGGATTCTCCCTCACTCCAGTCCAACGATCTCCACCCACCTCTTGAGGGAATCTCCCTCACTCTAGTTCAACAATCTCACCATCTCCTGCGGGAATCTCCCTCACTCCAGTCCAACGATCTCCACCCACCTCCTGAGGGATTCTCCCTCACTCTATTCCAATGAACTCCACCCATCTCCTGAGGGAATCTCCCTCACTCTATTCCAATGAACTCCACCCACCTCCTGAGGGAATCTCCCTCAATCCAGTCCAACTAACTCCACCCACCTCCTGAGGGTATCTCCCTCACTCCATTCCAACTAACTCCACCCACCTCCTGAGGGAATCTCCCTCAATCCATTCCAACTAACTCCACCCACCTCCTGAACGATTCTCCCTCAATCCAGTCCAACTAACTCCACCCACCTCTTGAGGGAATCTCCCTCACTCCAGTCCAACAATCTCCACCCACCTCCTGAGGGAACCTCCCTCGCTCCATTCCAATGATCTCTACCTACCTCCTAAGGGAACTTTCCTCAATCAAGTCCAACTAACTCCACCCACTTGCTGAGGGAATCTTCCTCACTCCAGTCCAACTAACTCCACCCACCTGCTAAAGGAATCTCCCTCAATCTATTCCAATGATCTCCACCCACCTCCTGAGGGATTACCTCCACCTCATGAGGGACCTTTCTCATCCCAGTGGGACTACCCCTGCCCAAAAGAGTTCTTGCACCCCCACCCCCTAAGAGATCTCCCCACCCCACCCCCCAAAGGACCTCCTGGCATTTCCCATCCCCTCCCATTTCTCCTCCACTGCCTGAGGGATCTCCCCATTGCCTGGAGATCTCCCCATCCCGCCTTCCTCCACCCGATGGATTTCTTCCCACCACCCCACCACCGTACCGGGGATCTCCCGCCCAAGCCGACGGGAATGCTCACCGAAGAGGTGCTGCCGGAGAAGGTCGTGCTCGGAGACGGGCGGCCCCAGCAGGGGGCTGGGGTAGGTGATCCTCGACCCCACCAGCGGCTCCATTAGCGGGTGGACCCCCTGGGAGTCTGCAACGGGAAAAGGACACTCCTGGTCAAGGGGACATCGGGGGGGGCCCCCCTCTTCTCCCTCCGTCACCCAGCCCCTGTGTGCCCCCCCCACAAACCATCAACGCGCACCCTCCACTCATCACTCCCATGCCCGGGCCTCGGCCACCTCGGTCACCTTGTCGGGCCCACCAGACGCCATCTCGTGACGGCATTCACCCAGGGACCCCCCCCCACCCCGGCTCTTTGCCTAGTCCCCGAAACAGTGGGGTCTTTCTTCACCTGGCCTATCCAAAACTGGGAGCCGACTTCGTTGGCAGGCCGGCATTCGTACCCGCGTTTGCAAGTTCGGAGCCGCCATGTTTGTTTTTAAAAAGAAAAAATTGGCGGCCATCTTTGTGGCGGCCTTTTGCCTTGTTCCTTCCAGTCGGGATCTGCCTTTGCCCCTCTGCCGCTCAAGCTGGCTGGAGAAGGCCCGGACGGGGGCCTCACCCTACAGACCCGGGCCCGAGTCCCCTCCCGCCTCGCCATACTCACTCAGCGGTCGCAGGGCCGGGACGTCCGGGCCCAGGTAGGGGGGGACAGCGGCCACGCCCGCGGCTGGAGCCTCGAAGGGAGCCCGCTGGGCCCCCGGCCCCGGGAAGATGGGCTCCTGCATCCGTGCCTCGCCCGACGCCTTCTGTGGGGGTGGGGGGTGGAGGGGGAAGAGAGAGAGAGTGAGAAAGTGTGGCAGTAACGGGCCGAACAGCCTCCGGCCCATTGGCCTGATGAGCCTGTTGCCATGGCAACAGGAGCAGATCCCACCCCGGTCCCCTGGTTGCCTTGGAAACGGGCGGAGGCCTACGACTAGGCCTGTGGTAGAAACCAAACGCACTTCCCCTGAGTGGCCATGGGAACGAGGCGTTACCGTGGGAGCAGGGCAAACTCACTCATCCCCATAGCAACCAATACACTTCCCCAACGAGATGACAACCCCCCACCCAGCCCCCCTCCCGTTACCATGGATGCAGGAGCAGAATGTGCCTGTTCCCATAGCAACAGAGACTCCCAGCGTCTTGCTAGCGACAGGACGTCTTTCAGCCCTGTTACCATAGCAACCAGCAGCCTTCTCGTTGGGAACCACAAGAATGAGGAGCCAATCGAGCGTCCCGTTGGGCCTGTAAGGCAGGCTCAGCCCGTGGGATCCGGGTTGACAAGCCTGCAATTAGGCCGGCTCCCGTGGCGACGGGCACCTCCTTTTAGCCCTGAGACAATTTAAATGAATACGCTTCCTGCCCGTTCCCATGGAAACAGTAGCTGTCACGGCAGCAATGGGCCTCTCCTCGGTCCCGTTACCATGGAGTCGAAAACAGGCCCAATATGCCCGCACACGTCTCCCATTGGTCATCGAAGGAATAGGAGTAGGCCCAAAAAAGCCGAAGATTTGGCCTGTTACCATGGCAAAGGGAGCAGGCCCCATCAGCCCTGTCTTGGCCCTGTTGCCGTAGAAACTGACCTACTTGCCCCATGGTTACCATAGACTCATGGTCAGGCCCCCTGGTGGACCTGTTACTATAGCGATGACAGCAGGCCCATTATGTCTCCCATCATGCACCCGATGTGGGAGACGAACGCACCTCCCATTGGTTGTCGGCACAGCGAGGGGAGCCGGCCGTTACCATGGGAACAGAAGGAGGCCCGACGGGCCTCAGGCTGGGAGCAATGCCGCGGGAACAGGCGTAGGCCTGCGGCCGCGGGGGTAGCTGGTGGGATCACCAGCCGGCCCAACAAGTCTCTCTTTGGTGCCCGCCACTGTAGAGACGGGAGATTACTAACCCATTGGCCGCCATCAGGGGGGATTTCCCGACAGCAGGGCATTGTGGGTAAAATGGCAGCCATTACTGGTTCCCCAAGAGGGCCAGGCAGTGACTGCAGGGTCCAAAATTGGGGTCCGACTGGATGGGAGGACGGTGGCCACAAATTCTGGCAACGGGGGAGAGGGAGCCCAGAGGAGCTCCCCCCAGTGAAGTCCTTGGACGGGCAAGTGACTATAGTAATAGAAACTCTCCTTCATTGATTGGAGGAGGGCAGGATTGATCCCTCGACACTCCCCATCTTTCACGGTGTGTGTGTCCTACCCTCGTACACCGAGGTCCCCCTGTCCCTCGACACTGCCCACCGTTCACGGTGTGTGTCCTACCCTCGTACACCGAGGTCCCTCTGTCCCTCGACACTCCCCACCGTTCACGGTGTGTGTCCTACCCTCGTACACCGAGGTCCCTCTGTCCCTCGACACTCCCCACCGTTCACGGTGTGTGTCCTACCCTCGTACACGGAGGTCCCCCTGTCCCTCGACACTCCCCACCGTTCACGGTGTGTGTCCCACCCTCGTACACCGAGGTCCCCCTGTCCCTCGACACTCCCCACCGTTCACGGTGTGTGTCCCACCCTCGTACACCGAGGTCCCTCTGTCCCTCGACACTCCCCACCGTTCACGGTGTGTGTCCCACCCTCGTACACCGAGGTCCCTCTGTCCCTCGACACTCCCCACCGTTCACGGTATGTGTCCCACCCTCGTACACCGAGGTCCCCCTGTCCCTCGACACTCCCCACCGTTCACGGTGTGTGTCTGACCCTCGTACACCGAGGTCCCTCTGTCCCACGACACTCCCCACCGTTCACGGTGTGTGTCCCACCCTCGTACACCGAGGTCCCCCTGTCCCTCGACACTCCCCACCGTTCACGGTGTGTGTGACTGTGTGTGTATACCGAGGCCCCTCGGTTGCCCTCGACGCCTCCCGGTGAGGCTGGACTCACCAGGGCCCTCTCGACCTCCTTCTCCCGCTCCCGCTCCCGTTCCCGCTCCTTCTCCTCGCGCAGCCGCTGTTCTGCGTCCCTCCGCGCCCTCTCCACCACCTCCTCCCTCTTCTTGGCCAGCTTGGAGCCGGGCAGGGGCACGAAGAACAGGTCCGTCCGGGAGCAGCAGTTGAGGCCCCGGTCGAAGTGACGAATGAACCTGGTGGAGGTGGGAGGAACGACGAGGGAGGACGAGTGAGGGAGAGGGGAGAGGAGTTGGGAGGGGTGGGGGGGGCGGAGAGAGGGAGAGGGAAAGGATGAACATGAATTCTTGGACGTCTCCATGTCGGCCTGCAGTGTCTTTCGCCAGCTCCTTCCCCTTTCAAATCCCACCCTCCCTCATTTCCAGATCTCTCAAACCTTCCTCCACTCCACTCACTGCCTCCCTCCCCCTCAATCCCACCCTCCCTCCAATTTTCAGATCTCTTCAACCCTCCTCCACTCCACTCACTGTCTCCCTCCCCCTCAAACCCACCTTCCCTCCAATTTTCAGATCTCTCAAACCCTCCTCCATTCCACTCTCTGCCTCCCTCCTCCCTCCCTCCAAACCCCCTCAATGCTGCTCAATGCCTCCCTCCTCCCTTCCCTTTCCGGAGCTCCCCCCCCGCCAAAACCGACTCCCCACCTCCCTCCTCCCTCCCCTCCGTCTCACCGCCGGCCCCCTCACCCCTCCTTTGCCGCCCGCCTCCCTTTCCACCCCACGTCCCCCACCCTCGCCCCTCCGTTCCCCCGCTCTCCCCTCTGCTCCTCTCCTAATCCTCAGCTCACCTCGCCGACTGGCTGGCGTGGCTGGCCATGTCCACCACCACAGGCTCAGGAGAGGGCGAGCGGTCGGCTCGCTCGGCCGGGCTCTCTGCCCCGTCCCGGCCCTCCGCCGGCTCCCCCGGCCCCCTGGGTCCCGCCACCACGCCCCCGCCTTCTGCCCCTCTGCCGGGGGAACAGGAGGAGGAGGAGGAGGAGGAGGAGCGGGCAAAGCCGAAGGCCGAGGCCTGCTGGGGGTAGGCCTGAGGCCCCGCGTGAGGCCCAGGGTGTCCGGGGACGCCGGAACGGGGGGAGGGGGCAGAGGGAGATGAGGAGGACGGGGCGGAGGGGACCGAGGGGGAGGAGGAGGAGGAGGAGGAGGGGTTGAAGCCAAAGGCCGAGGCCTGGTGGGTATAGGCCTGTGGCCCCAGGCGAGGACCAGGGTGCATGGTGGCGGTGGAGGGTACTGAAGGGGCAGAGTGGGTGGAGGGGGAGGAGGTGGGGGCAGAGGAGGAGGAGGAAGGGGCAGAAGAGGGGACGGAGGGAGAGGAGGAAGGGGTGAAGGCGAAGGCCGAGGCCTGGTGGGAATAGGCTGGATGCCCCCCAGCAGGCCCGGGGGCCCCCGGGGCAGTGGAGTTGGCAGCGTGGACGGAAGGGGAGGAGGAGTGGGCAGACGAGGAAGAGGAGGGGGAGGGGGCTGAGGAGCAGGAGGAAGAAGAGGAGGAGGAGGGGGTGAAGACGAAGGCTGAGGCTTGGTGGGAATAGGCCTGAGGACCGGAGTGCCCCGATACGGCCGTGGGTGCGGAAGGGGAGGGGGAGGAGAGGGAAGAAGGGGAAGGGGAGGAGAGGGGCCGCGGGTAAACACCTGATCCCGAGGACGAATAGCCCCGGTAGGCCCGGCCGGACTGGTGGCCGGGGGCAACGGGCCGGGAGAAGGCCAGGGCCTGTGCCTGAGGCCCCGTGAAGGGCTGCGGAGGGAGCGGAGGGAAGTGGGGCGAGGGGCAGGAGGAGGAGGAGGAGGAGGGGGCAAGCGAGGAGGTGGGGGAGGAGGAGGACGAGACCAGGCCCGAGCAGCTTGGCGGCACTAGGCCGAGGCCCAGCTTGCGGGACGTCCCGGCAGAGGGAGGGGGCGCGGTCGGGGCCCGGAGGGCGAGGCAGTGGGTGGAGGAGGAGGAGGAGGAGGAGGAGGAGGAGGGAGGGAAGGGGAGGCGGGACGGGGAGGGAATGGAGTTTCCGGGGGCAGGCAGAGGCCTGAGGGCTGGAGGAGGGGGCAGGAGGGGCAGGCCTCGGCAGGAGGCCCGAGCCTGGGTGGCTGGGGGGAGATGGGAGGAGGGGGAGGAGGGGGAGGATTGGGTGGCCTCCTCCTCGGAGTCGGAGTCGGGCGCCCCAAGACTGGGGGTGCTTGGCGACGTGCTGCGATTGTCCTGGTCGATGTCCCGGGGGTCACTGGCATCCTCGTCATCTCCATCTTCCTCCTCCTCTTCCTCCTCGCCCTCCGCACTACCGCTCCCCTCATCGCAGCGGGAAGGGGAGCGGCTGAAAACCTGGTGGGTGTGGGGGGGGGGAGCGTTAGTCTGGAGAGTTTTCACACACTCCCAGTGAATCTCCCTCCGCACCGTCCCATCACACACTCCCGGGGTCAGACACACAGAGTGAATCTCCCTCCACACCGTCCCATCACACACTCCCGGGGTCAGACACACAGAGTGAATCTCCCTCCGCACCGTCCCATCACACACTCCCGGGGTCAGACACACAGAGTGAATCTCCCTCCACACCGTCCCATCACACACTCCCGGGGTCAGACACACAGAGTGAATCTCCCTCCACACCGTCCCATCACACACTCCCGGGGTCAGACACACAGAGTGAATCTCCCTCCACACCGTCCCATCACACACTCCCGGGGTCAGACACACAGTGAATCTCCCTCCGCACCGTCCCGTCACACACTCCCGGGGTCAGACGCAGAGTGAATCTCCCTCCACACCGTCCCATCACACACTCCCGGGGTCAGACACACAGAGTGAATCTCCCTCCACACCGTCCCATCACACACTCCCGGGGTCAGACACAGAGTGAATCTTCCTCCGCACCGCCCCATCACACACTCCCTGGGTCAGACGCACAGAGTGAATCTCCCTCCACACCGTCCCATCACACACTCCCGGGGTCAGACACACAGAGTGAATCTCCCTCCGCACCGCCCCATCACACACTCCCGGGGTCAGACGCACAGAGTGAATCTCCCTCCACACCGTCCCATCACACACTCCCGGGGTCAGACACACAGAGTGAATCTCCCTCCACACCGTCCCATCACACACTCCCGGGGTCAGACACAGAGTGAATCTCCCTCCACACCGTCCCATCACACACTCCCGGGGTCAGACACTCAGAGTGAATCTCCCTCCACACCGTCCCATCACACACTCCCGGGGTCAGACTCAGAGTGAATCTCCCTCCACACCGTCCCATCACACACTCCAGGGGTCAGACACAGAGAGTGAATCTCCCTCCACACCGTCCCATCACACACTCCCGGGGTCAGACACAGAGTGAATCTCCCTCCACACCGTCCCATCACACACTCCCGGGGTCAGACACATAGAGTGAATCTCCCTCCACACCGTCCCGTCACACACTCCCGGGGTCAGACACACAGAGTGAATCTTCCTCCGCACCGCCCCATCACACACTCCCGGGGTCAGACACAGAGTGAATCTCCCTCCACACCGTCCCATCACACACTCCCGGGGTCAGACACAGAGCGAATCTCCCTCCGCACCGTCCCATCACACGCTCACCCGGATCTTGGCCTCCCGATGCCTGCCGCACTCAGTCTCGTCGTCGTCGGTCTGCGAGCCCTCGTGCGTGCGTTTCTTGGTGTCCATCTCCCCCAGCTCCTGACCGGTCGGCATCTGGAAGGGGGTCGGTGGTGAGCGAAGATCAAAGGGAGCTCGCCGTCACCCCTTGGCCACTCCTGCAGAACAATGTCCCTCATCCCCTGCACCCCCCCCCACACACAAAGCCAGACATCCCACCTCTCCCGGAAGTTCCGGGAGTCTCCTGCATGTTGATAGTGGCTCCCTGATGCCCGCAAATTATATACAATATCCCGGAAATCGATTCTTTTTCTGAGCAAGCGAACGAGAGAGCGCGAGAGAGAGAGCACGAGAGAGCGCGCCATGGTAGAGTGTTCCAAAAAAAGAAAATATAAAACGTATTTCACCCCAGACTACCCTAAAGTGAACCCCTGCCTAATAGGGGTCAAAATAATGACAGCGTTGCTCGCTGCACTGTTTGCAATAGTGACTTTTCTTTTGCCCATGGTGGGTTAAGACTGTAAAAGATATGTTGAGGTGAGTTTAACAGATGTCATTCGTTCATTAGCACAGCTAACGTTATTTAAACTACCTGGCCAGCTGCTAAGGAGCTACTCTATTGCAGCCATCCCACCTCTCCAGGAAGTTCCGGGAGCCTCCCGCAAATTGGCGGTGCTACCTCCCCGAAACGAGTTTTTGCAGGGTGGGGGGTCTGCAAAAGCCCGCCCTCCTTCCTCTCCTGCCCCTCAGGCCGGCGGAGCTGCGTCCGCGTAGCGGCCTCCCTCCTGACGGGCCCCTCCCACGCTCCTCCCGGCTCAGCGGAGGAGGGAGAGGGCTGAGAACGGCCGGGAGAAGGGGAGGGTGTGACGAAATCCGTAGGTTTATTCGTTGTGGACTGCGCCTTTAAAAAGAGAGAGAGCGCGTGCCGCTGATTCTCAGAGAGAGAGAGAGAGAGGCGCCAAGCAGCTCGTGCTATAAGATGGACAGCTGGTGTTCGGCATGTCTGGATATATATATATATATACGCACAAGGTCAACTGGCTTTCTGGTAAACGCACTGTGAGGGGATCCAGGAGTGCCCCTATTAACTGTTTGAAGAGAGACAGAGAGAGACATTTATCACTGATGGTTTGTTTGGAAAACAGAGAGAGAGAGACGAAGATTAACGGTGGGACTGTCACTTTAAGGCACTGGAAGTAACTTTGGATTTTTACTGAGTTTGGAGTTGGACACAGCACCAAGCAGCTCGTGCTATAAGATGGACAGCTGGTGTTCGGCATGTCTGGATATATATATATATATACGCACAAGGTCAACTGGCTTTCTGGTAAACGCACTGTGAGGGGATCCAGGAGTGCCCCTATTAACTGTTTGAAGAGAGACAGAGAGAGACATTTATCACTGATGGTTTGTTTGGAAAACAGAGAGAGAGAGACGAAGATTAACGGTGGGACTGTCACTTTAAGGCACTGGAAGTAACTTTGGATTTTTACTGAGTTTGGAGTTGGACACAGCACCAAGCAGCTCGTGCTATAAGATGGACAGCTGGTGTTCGGCATGTCTGGATATATATATATATATACGCACAAGGTCAACTGGCTTTCTGGTAAACGCACTGTGAGGGGATCCAGGAGTGCCCCTATTAACTGTTTGAAGAGAGACAGAGAGAGACATTTATCACTGATGGTTTGTTTGGAAAACAGAGAGAGAGAGACGAAGATTAACGGTGGGACTGTCACTTTAAGGCACTGGAAGTAACTTTGGATTTTTACTGAGTTTGGAGTTGGACACAGCACCAAGCAGCTCGTGCTATAAGATGGACAGCTGGTGTTCGGCATGTCTGGATATATATATATATATACGCACAAGGTCAACTGGCTTTCTGGTAAACGCACTGTGAGGGGATCCAGGAGTGCCCCTATTAACTGTTTGAAGAGAGACAGAGAGAGACATTTATCACTGATGGTTTGTTTGGAAAACAGAGAGAGAGAGACGAAGATTAACGGTGGGACTGTCACTTTAAGGCACTGGAAGTAACTTTGGATTTTTACTGAGTTTGGAGTTGGACACAGCACCAAGCAGCTCGTGCTATAAGATGGACAGCTGGTGTTCGGCATGTCTGGATATATATATATATATACGCACAAGGTCAACTGGCTTTCTGGTAAACGCACTGTGAGGGGATCCAGGAGTGCCCCTATTAACTGTTTGAAGAGAGACAGAGAGAGACATTTATCACTGATGGTTTGTTTGGAAAACAGAGAGAGAGAGACGAAGATTAACGGTGGGACTGTCACTTTAAGGCACTGGAAGTAACTTTGGATTTTTACTGAGTTTGGAGTTGGACACAGCACCAAGCAGCTCGTGCTATAAGATGGACAGCTGGTGTTCGGCATGTCTGGATATATATATATATATACGCACAAGGTCAACTGGCTTTCTGGTAAACGCACTGTGAGGGGATCCAGGAGTGCCCCTATTAACTGTTTGAAGAGAGACAGAGAGAGACATTTATCACTGATGGTTTGTTTGGAAAACAGAGAGAGAGAGACGAAGATTAACGGTGGGACTGTCACTTTAAGGCACTGGAAGTAACTTTGGATTTTTACTGAGTTTGGAGTTGGACACAGCACCAAGCAGCTCGTGCTATAAGATGGACAGCTGGTGTTCGGCATGTCTGGATATATATATATATATATACGCACAAGGTCAACTGGCTTTCTGGTAAACGCACTGTGAGGGGATCCAGGAGTGCCCCTATTAACTGTTTGAAGAGAGACAGAGAGAGACATTTATCACTGATGGTTTGTTTGGAAAACAGAGAGAGAGAGACGAAGATTAACGGTGGGACTGTCACTTTAAGGCACTGGAAGTAACTTTGGATTTTTACTGAGTTTGGAGTTGGACACAGCACCAAGCAGCTCGTGCTATAAGATGGACAGCTGGTGTTCGGCATGTCTGGATATATATATATATATACGCACAAGGTCAACTGGCTTTCTGGTAAACGCACTGTGAGGGGATCCAGGAGTGCCCCTATTAACTGTTTGAAGAGAGACAGAGAGAGACATTTATCACTGATGGTTTGTTTGGAAAACAGAGAGAGAGAGACGAAGATTAACGGTGGGACTGTCACTTTAAGGCACTGGAAGTAACTTTGGATTTTTACTGAGTTTGGAGTTGGACACAGCACCAAGCAGCTCGTGCTATAAGATGGACAGCTGGTGTTCGGCATGTCTGGATATATATATATATATATACGCACAAGGTCAACTGGCTTTCTGGTAAACGCACTGTGAGGGGATCCAGGAGTGCCCCTATTAACTGTTTGAAGAGAGACAGAGAGAGACATTTATCACTGATGGTTTGTTTGGAAAACAGAGAGAGAGAGACGAAGATTAACGGTGGGACTGTCACTTTAAGGCACTGGAAGTAACTTTGGATTTTTACTGAGTTTGGAGTTGGACACAGCACCAAGCAGCTCGTGCTATAAGATGGACAGCTGGTGTTCGGCATGTCTGGATATATATATATATATACGCACAAGGTCAACTGGCTTTCTGGTAAACGCACTGTGAGGGGATCCAGGAGTGCCCCTATTAACTGTTTGAAGAGAGACAGAGAGAGACATTTATCACTGATGGTTTGTTTGGAAAACAGAGAGAGAGAGACGAAGATTAACGGTGGGACTGTCACTTTAAGGCACTGGAAGTAACTTTGGATTTTTACTGAGTTTGGAGTTGGACACAGCACCAAGCAGCTCGTGCTATAAGATGGACAGCTGGTGTTCGGCATGTCTGGATATATATATATATATACGCACAAGGTCAACTGGCTTTCTGGTAAACGCACTGTGAGGGGATCCAGGAGTGCCCCTATTAACTGTTTGAAGAGAGACAGAGAGAGACATTTATCACTGATGGTTTGTTTGGAAAACAGAGAGAGAGAGACGAAGATTAACGGTGGGACTGTCACTTTAAGGCACTGGAAGTAACTTTGGATTTTTACTGAGTTTGGAGTTGGACACAGCACCAAGCAGCTCGTGCTATAAGATGGACAGCTGGTGTTCGGCATGTCTGGATATATATATATATATACGCACAAGGTCAACTGGCTTTCTGGTAAACGCACTGTGAGGGGATCCAGGAGTGCCCCTATTAACTGTTTGAAGAGAGACAGAGAGAGACATTTATCACTGATGGTTTGTTTGGAAAACAGAGAGAGAGAGACGAAGATTAACGGTGGGACTGTCACTTTAAGGCACTGGAAGTAACTTTGGATTTTTACTGAGTTTGGAGTTGGACACAGCACCAAGCAGCTCGTGCTATAAGATGGACAGCTGGTGTTCGGCATGTCTGGATATATATATATATATACGCACAAGGTCAACTGGCTTTCTGGTAAACGCACTGTGAGGGGATCCAGGAGTGCCCCTATTAACTGTTTGAAGAGAGACAGAGAGAGACATTTATCACTGATGGTTTGTTTGGAAAACAGAGAGAGAGAGACGAAGATTAACGGTGGGACTGTCACTTTAAGGCACTGGAAGTAACTTTGGATTTTTACTGAGTTTGGAGTTGGACACAGCACCAAGCAGCTCGTGCTATAAGATGGACAGCTGGTGTTCGGCATGTCTGGATATATATATATATATACGCACAAGGTCAACTGGCTTTCTGGTAAACGCACTGTGAGGGGATCCAGGAGTGCCCCTATTAACTGTTTGAAGAGAGACAGAGAGAGACATTTATCACTGATGGTTTGTTTGGAAAACAGAGAGAGAGAGACGAAGATTAACGGTGGGACTGTCACTTTAAGGCACTGGAAGTAACTTTGGATTTTTACTGAGTTTGGAGTTGGACACAGCACCAAGCAGCTCGTGCTATAAGATGGACAGCTGGTGTTCGGCATGTCTGGATATATATATATATATACGCACAAGGTCAACTGGCTTTCTGGTAAACGCACTGTGAGGGGATCCAGGAGTGCCCCTATTAACTGTTTGAAGAGAGACAGAGAGAGACATTTATCACTGATGGTTTGTTTGGAAAACAGAGAGAGAGAGACGAAGATTAACGGTGGGACTGTCACTTTAAGGCACTGGAAGTAACTTTGGATTTTTACTGAGTTTGGAGTTGGACACAGCACCAAGCAGCTCGTGCTATAAGATGGACAGCTGGTGTTCGGCATGTCTGGATATATATATATATATACGCACAAGGTCAACTGGCTTTCTGGTAAACGCACTGTGAGGGGATCCAGGAGTGCCCCTATTAACTGTTTGAAGAGAGACAGAGAGAGACATTTATCACTGATGGTTTGTTTGGAAAACAGAGAGAGAGAGACGAAGATTAACGGTGGGACTGTCACTTTAAGGCACTGGAAGTAACTTTGGATTTTTACTGAGTTTGGAGTTGGACACAGCACCAAGCAGCTCGTGCTATAAGATGGACAGCTGGTGTTCGGCATGTCTGGATATATATATATATATACGCACAAGGTCAACTGGCTTTCTGGTAAACGCACTGTGAGGGGATCCAGGAGTGCCCCTATTAACTGTTTGAAGAGAGACAGAGAGAGACATTTATCACTGATGGTTTGTTTGGAAAACAGAGAGAGAGAGACGAAGATTAACGGTGGGACTGTCACTTTAAGGCACTGGAAGTAACTTTGGATTTTTACTGAGTTTGGAGTTGGACACAGCACCAAGCAGCTCGTGCTATAAGATGGACAGCTGGTGTTCGGCATGTCTGGATATATATATATATATACGCACAAGGTCAACTGGCTTTCTGGTAAACGCACTGTGAGGGGATCCAGGAGTGCCCCTATTAACTGTTTGAAGAGAGACAGAGAGAGACATTTATCACTGATGGTTTGTTTGGAAAACAGAGAGAGAGAGACGAAGATTAACGGTGGGACTGTCACTTTAAGGCACTGGAAGTAACTTTGGATTTTTACTGAGTTTGGAGTTGGACACAGCACCAAGCAGCTCGTGCTATAAGATGGACAGCTGGTGTTCGGCATGTCTGGATATATATATATATATACGCACAAGGTCAACTGGCTTTCTGGTAAACGCACTGTGAGGGGATCCAGGAGTGCCCCTATTAACTGTTTGAAGAGAGACAGAGAGAGACATTTATCACTGATGGTTTGTTTGGAAAACAGAGAGAGAGAGACGAAGATTAACGGTGGGACTGTCACTTTAAGGCACTGGAAGTAACTTTGGATTTTTACTGAGTTTGGAGTTGGACACAGCACCAAGCAGCTCGTGCTATAAGATGGACAGCTGGTGTTCGGCATGTCTGGATATATATATATATATATACGCACAAGGTCAACTGGCTTTCTGGTAAACGCACTGTGAGGGGATCCAGGAGTGCCCCTATTAACTGTTTGAAGAGAGACAGAGAGAGACATTTATCACTGATGGTTTGTTTGGAAAACAGAGAGAGAGAGACGAAGATTAACGGTGGGACTGTCACTTTAAGGCACTGGAAGTAACTTTGGATTTTTACTGAGTTTGGAGTTGGACACAGCACCGAGCAGCTCGTGAGTTGCTATGGTGACCGAAGGCAGGTTGGTGATGTTATTTCCCAGGACAGGTTGCCTCCTTGGGCACTTCTTCACCGACAAAGGAACGAGGGACTCATTGAATGACAGGTGATGCTCAGCCTGGTGAGATAAATGGGAGGTCAGATGATGCGGACCTCAGGACACAGGATCTGGACACTGAACGAGCATTGCTGTGGCCCGCAGAGAAAGCCGGTTTTCGGAGGACCGGTCTGGCGGATCGATTCCGAATTGCTATTCCCGTTTGAGGAGGAGGGGCTGACTGGTGGGGAGCTGTCTACGTGTCCACCCTCGCCTGGGTGATAGCTCCACCACAGGAAAACCGGATCCCCCTGGTTAAAGTCACAGTCGGTGACTTGTAAAGGATCTGGGAGGACGACGAGAAAATCGATGGCGTCAGCTCACCGGATCTCTCTCCATCACTGCTCAACTCAATACCACAAACTGAACTTTACTCATCATCGTAAGACTGTATCTTTTTACCCCTAGACTTAACGAAGCTTGGTTTTTTTCATACATATCTATTCCACACTTACTTTTATATATAATCATTGCTAACCTGTTTGATTTATCGACATTTATATTTACTGTACTGCGTAGTTATTAATAAATATTAATAGCTTATAGCAATACTGGACTCCAAAGTGCTTTCCATTTCTGCTGTTCCTTTAACCCGTTACGGGGTACGTAACAAGGGGAAGAACAGGGAAAGAGAGGGGGCAGGAATTGGAGGGAGAGGGGGAGAATTGGAGGGAGAGTTGATGGGGAGAATTGGAGGGAGGGAGGAGAACTGGAGAGAGAGGGGAGAATTGGTGATCGGACAGGGTATTGAAAGGGGTAGAATTGGTGAGAGGGGAGAGAGGACAGAACTGGGGAGAGAGAGAAAGAGAATTGGAGGGTGAGGGGAAGATTTGGAAGGGGAGATTTGGAGAGAAGGACGATAGAATTGGAGAACGAAGGGGAGAAATGGAGAGAGAGAGAGATGGGAGAATTGGAGAGATGAATGGGAAGAATTGAAGAGAGAGGGAGAATTGGAGAGAAGGCTGGGGAGAATTGGAGAGAGATGGGAGAACTGGAGAGAGAGACAGGAGAATTGAAGAGAAAGGGGGAGAATTGGAGAGCAGGGCAAATTGGAGAGAGGAGGATACAATTGGAGGGTGAGGGGTGAGTGGGAGGATTGGAAGGTGAGGGGAGAATTGGAGAGAGGTGGGAATATTTAAGAGAGAATGATGGGGAGAATTGGAGGGGGTGATGGGGAATTGGAGGGAGTGATGGGAGAACTGGACGGATGGATGGGGAAAATTGGAAAATGGGATGGGAGAATTGGAGAGAGAGATATGGTGAATTGGAGACAGGGATGGGAGAATTAGAGAGAGATGGGGGATTGGAGAGAGAGATGGGAGAATTAGAGAGAGATGGGAGAATTGGAGAGAGATGGAGAATTGGAGAGAGAGAGAAATGGAGAATCGAGAGAGATGGGAAAATCAAGGGAGAGATGGGAGAATGGGAGACAGATGGGAGAACTGGAGAGAGAGATGGGGAATTGGAGACAGGGATGGGGAATTGGAGACTGGGATGGGAGAATTGGAGACCGACCGGGATGGGGAAATGGAGACCGGAATGGGGAAATGGAGACAGGGATGGGGAATTGGAGACTGGGATGGGAGAATTGGAGACCGGGATGGGGAAATGGAGACCGGAATGGGGAAATGGAGACAGGGATAGGGAATTGGAGACTGGGATGGGAGAATTGGAGACCAGGATGGGGAAATGGAGACAGGGATGGGAGAATTAGAGAGAGATAGGGGATTGGAGAGAGATGGGGGATTGGAGAGAGGTGGGGAGAATGGGAGAGGGGAAAGGAGTGTGAGGGGAAGAAATGGAGGGTGAAGGGGAGAATTGGGGGAGAGAAGAAGAATTGGAGAGAGAGGGGGAAACTGGAGGATGAAGGGGAGAATTGTAGAGAGGGACGGCAGAATTGGTGACAGGAGGAAAATTGTTGAGGGAGAATTGGAGAGAGTGATGAGAGGATTGGAGAGAGGGATGGGCAGAATTGGGGAGAGAGAGAGAGACAGGAGAATTGGAAAGAGAGGGGAATTGAAGAGAGAGAGAGGAAGGACTGGAGATAGCGGTGGTTATTGGAGAAGGGGGAGAAATTGGGATGAGGGGGAGAATTAGAGGGTAAGGGGGTGAACTGGAGGTTGGGGGGAGAAATGGAGGGTGAGATTGAGAACTGGCGGGTGAGGGAGACAATTGGAGAGAAGGATGGGGAAAATTGGAGGGAGAGATGAGACAATTGGAGAGAGAGAGGGAACGAAACGGAGGGGATGGGGAGAATTGGTGGGTGAGGGGGAGAACTGGAGAGAGGGACGGAGAGAATTGGAGAGAGGGATTGGGAAAATTGGAGAAAGAGAGAGGGAGAATTGGAGAGAGGGACGGGGGAATTGGAGAGAGAGATGGGAGAATTGGAGGGTGAGGGGAAGAAATGGAGGGTGAGGGAAATGGAGGGTGAGGGAAATGGAGGGTGAGGGGAGAAATGCAGGGTGAGGGGAGAACTGGAGGGTGAGGGAAGAACTGGAGGACGAGGGTGAGAATTGGGAGTGAGGAGGAGAACTTAGGCAGCCACACAACACTGACCTTGAGGGGGAAGAGCGTGCAACTGTTGCTGTCGGCCCCCGGTGACGAACCCCCAAAAGGGAAGGGCCCCTCGGGAGCGTGAGGAGAGTTTGGACTCTCCAAAGAAACTCTCCGTCGTGTTGCTCGGTGACCGGGCACCTGGGGCGGTGGGGAGAGGATAAAATGAGTTATGTAAACTTCTCCGCCAGAGGGAGATTCACTCTGTATGTCTGACCCCGGGAGTGTGTGATGGGACGGTGTGGAGGGAGATTCACTCTCTGTGTCTGACCCCGGGAGTGTGTGATGGGACGCTGTGGAGGGAGATTCACTCTGTGTGTCTGACCCCGGGAGTGTGTGAATGGGACGGTGCGGAGGGAGATTCACTCTGTGTGTCTGACCCCGGGAGTGTGTGATGGGACGGTGTGGAGGGAGATTCACTCTGTGTGTCTGACCCCGGGAGTGTGTGATGGGACGGTGTGGAGGGAGATTCACTCTGTGTGTCTGACCCCGGGAGTGTGTGATGGGACGGTGTGGAGGGAGATTCACTCTGTGTGTCTGACCCCGGGAGTGTGTGATGGGACGGTGTGGAGGGAGATTCACTCTGTGTCTGACCCCGGGAGTGTGTGAATGGGACGGTGCGGAGGGAGATTCATTCTGTGTGTCTGACCCCGGGAGTGTGTGATGGGACGGTGTGGAGGGAGATTCACTCTGTGTGTCTGACCCCGGGAGTGTGTGATGGGACGGTGTGGAGGGAGATTCACTCTGTGTGTCTGACCCCGGGAGTGTGTGATGGGACGGTGCGGAGGGAGATTCACTCTGTGTCTGACCCCGGGAGTGTGTGATGGGACGGTGTGGAGGGAGATTCACTCTGTGTGTCTGACCCCGGGGGGTGTGAGTGACGGGACGGTGCGGAGGGAGATTCACTCTGTGACTGACCCCGGGAGTGTGTGATGGGACGGTGCGGAGGGAGATTCACTCTGTGTGTCTGACCCCGGGGGTGTGAGTGACGGGACGGTGCGGAGGGAGATTCACTCTGTGTGTCTGACCCCGGGAGTGTGTGATGGGACGGTGTGGAGGGAGATTCACTCTGTGTGTCTGACCCCGGGAGTGTGTGATGGGACGGTGCGGAGGGAGATTCACTCTGTGTGTCTGACCCCGGGAGTGTGTGATGGGACGGTGTGGAGGGAGATTCACTCTGTGTCTGACCCCGGGAGTGTGTGATGGGACGGTGTGGAGGGAGATTCACTCTGTGTGTCTGACCCCGGGGGTGTGAGTGACGGGACGGTGCGGAGGGAGATTCACTCTGTGACTGACCCCGGGAGTGTGTGATGGGACGATGTGGAGGGAGATTCACTCTGTGTCTGACCCCGGGAGTGTGTGATGGGACGGTGTGGAGGGAGATTCACTCTGTGTGTCTGACCCCGGGAGTGTGTGATGGGACGGTGTGGAGGGAGATTCACTCTGTGTCTGACCCCGGGAGTGTGTGATGGGACGGTGCGGAGGGAGATTCACTCTGTGTGTCTGACCCCGGGAGTGTGTGATGGGACGATGTGGAGGGAGATTCACTCTGTGACTGACCCCGGGAGTGTGTGATGGGACGGTGCGGAGGGAGATTCACTCTGTGTGTCTTACCCCGGGAGTGTGTGATGGGACGGTGCGGAGGGAGATTCACTCTGTGTCTGACCCCGGGAGTGTGTGATGGGACGATGTGGAGGGAGATTCACTCTGTGTCTGACCCCGGGAGTGTGTGATGGGACGGTGTGGAGGGAGTTTCACTCTGTGTCTGACCCCGGGAGTGTGTGATGGGACGGTGTGGAGGGAGATTCACTCTGTGTCTGACCCTATGAGTGTGTGATGGGACGGTGCGGAGGGAGATTCACTCTGTGTGTCTGACCCCGGGAGTGTGTGATGGGACGGTGTGGAGGGAGATTCACTCTGTGACTGACCCCGGGAGTGTGTGATGGGACGGTGCGGAGGGAGCGCCACCTAGTGTCTGACCCCGGGAGTGTGTGATGGGATGGTGCGGAGGGAGCGCCACCTAGTGTCTGGCCCCGGGAGTGTCCCTGTCCTGAACTTTTGCCGTCCCAGCATTGCCGGGGGAACTCACCGAATCCTTCTTCCTGTCCTTGCTGCTCTCCGCCGGAATGGGCCCCACCTGCATGGCGTGGAGCGCGTTGTGCATGTGCCCCCACCCCTGGTGCCCGTCTTCCGGCTTCGCTGCCTGCCTTGGTCTCGCCCCTTCAGGTCACCCAGGAGCGGGTGAAGGCTCGCCTGTCGGGAGAGAGCGACCCGCGTCAGGCGTGCCGAGGTTCCCGCGATCTTCCCTCTTCCGGGTGAGCGCGCGTTACCCTGCAGATCGTCAACGCTGAGGCCACTGCTGAGGGAGAGGGTCCCGGCCAGGCAGGAGAAATCCCGCGCGTCCCAATTTTCACCAACACGCCGCAGTCGCCCCGACCTTGCCCCACCCCGAGGCACTGCGCAGCGTTCTGATCGGAGCGAGGAAAGCGCGGGGCAGGCGGCTCTCTCCGGATCGGCACGTCTCCCGGTTCCCAGAGCGCCGGACGCGGGTCGGGATCGGTTGTGGTCAATGTCCGGCTGGAATCCAACGGGGTGCGGGGTGGGCGGGGGGGGGGCGTGCCGATTTGTCGATTAACCTCGGAGTGGAAATCCGTTCCCCCCCGCCCACCCCTACCCACCTGGTCCCTGCCTCCCGTCGACTCCCACCCCCCCGCCGTTTCCTCCCGTTCGTCGAAGCTTCAAAGTCAGTCCTCTGTCGAAGTACTCATATGTTACTGCACAGAACGGATTTCAGCTCATCGGGTCACATCCAGGGCACGGCATTTTGACCCAATTAGGGGGCTGTCCCAATTAAGGGGCTGTCCCAGTTAAGGGGCTGTCCCATTTTAGGGACTGTCCCACTCAGTCGAAGTTTCACGGAAAGAGTTAGAAAGGTATAAACAAAGGCAAACTGATCAACCGGTTGTGCATTTGAATGAAAGACAGAAGAAATGAAAACTCTGCCAATACTGCTGCAGTCCTCTGAAACTTCGTGTTCGCTCCTCATAGTTTTCGACAGAGGAACTCACCCAGAGAAAGCTGCCCGGTTCTTTTGATTGACTGCGAATGTCGGACGGTTTTCAGACAATGCTGTCAACGATTGCATCCTCCAAGTCTTCAACATAGAAAAAACTACAGCACAATACAGGCCCTTCGGCCCACAAAGTTGTGCCGAACCTTAGAAATTACTAGGGTTACCCGTAGCCCTCTATTTTTCTAAGCTCCATGTACCTATCCAAAAGTCTCTTAAAAGACCCCATCGTATCCGTCTCCGCCACCGTCGCCGGCAGCCCATTCCACACACTCACCACTCTCTGAGTAAAAAACTTACCCCCTGACATCTCCTCTGTACCTACTCCCCAGCACCTTAAACCTGTGTCCTCTTGTGACAACCATTTCACCCCTGGGAAAAAGCCTCTGACTATCCACACGATCAATGCCTCTCATCATCTTATACACCTCCATCAGGTCACCTCTCGTCCTCCGCCGCTCCAGGGAGAAAAGGCCGAGTTCACTCGACCTGTTTTCATAAGGCACGCTCTCCAATCCGGGAAACATCCTTGTCAATCTCCTCTGCACCCTTTCCATGGCTTCCACGTCCTTCCTGTAGTGAGGCGACCAGAACTGAGCACAGTACTCGGAAGTGAGGTCTGACCAGGGTAATTAGAATGGGCCCCTTTCGTTTCGTTATTCTTCACTAACACTTTAGTTAAGATTCACGAATGCGATGGCTTTAATCCCATACAGTGCACTGGTTTGTTATTTTGCGGCACTAATTTGTAACAGGGTGGCAGATCGCACAGCACCCACCACACAATCAGGGGTTTCGGACCACGGGTTTGACGGGGTCGGAGAGTGTCTTCCCTAGACATAGAAACATAGAAACATAGAAAATAGGTGCAGGAGTAGGCCATTCGGCCCTTCGAGCCTGCACCGCCATTTATTATGATCATGGCTGATCATCCAACTCAGAACCCCGCTCCAGCCTTCCCTCCATACCCCTGACCCCCGTAGCCACAAGGGCCATATCTAACTCCCTTGAACTGGCCTCAACTGTTTCCTGTGGCAGAGAATTCCACAGATTCACCACTCTCTGTGCGAAGAAGTTTTTCCTAATCTCGGTCCTAAAAGGCTTCCCCTCTATCCTCAAACTGTGACCCCTTGTTCTGGACTTCCCCAACATCGGGAACAATCTTCCTGCATCTAGCCTGTCCAATCCCTTTAGGATCTTATACGTTTCAATCAGATCCCCCCTCAATCTTCTAAATTCCAACGAGTACAAGCCCAGTTCATCCAGTCTTTCTTCATATGAAAGTCCTGCCATCCCAGGAATCAATCTGGTGAACCTTCTTTGTACTCCCTCTATGGCAAAGATGTCTTTCCTCAGATTAGGGGACCAAAACTGCACACAATACTCCAGGTGTGGTCTCAGCAAGGCCTTGTACAACTGCAGTAGTACCTCTCTGCTCCTGTACTCGAATCCTCTCGCTATAAATGCCAGCATACCATTCGCCTTTTTCACCGCCTGCTGTACCTGCATGCCCACTTTCAATGACTGGTGTATAATGACACCCAGGTCTCGTTGCACCTCCCCTTTTCCTAATCGGCCACCGTTCAGATAATAATCTGTTTTCCTATTTTTGCCACCAAAGTGGATAACCTCACATTTATCCACATTAAACTGCATCTGCCATGAATTTGCCCACTCACCCAACCTATCCAAGTCACCCTGCATCCTCTTAGCATCCTCCTCACAGCTAACACTGCCGCCCAGCTTCGTCCACAACCAGGGGGTTTCACAAGCCTCGAGAGCAAGGACAGAAACCACCTTTCATTTGAAAGCAAACTCCGTGTGATCTTATCTCAAGTTCGACCCCAGAATTGAGTGTTTGTGCGGTTACAAAAAACAAACATAGGTCTGACTTTTGAGCATGATCGGGTCACTCAATAAGAAGTTTGTTTCCCCCCCCCAAAAGTCTTGTATAAAATTACATCTTAGGCTCTATGTTCATTCACGTTGCTTTGGGTTAGGGCTTTTAGTGACTCCAGTGTTCAACATTGCAAATAAATTTTCATGCTGTAAATAGCATTAATCAAAGTCAACTTACAACCTGTATTCAAATTAAATCTACCGGCCTACCTTCAGAGAAAAGTTTTTTAAACCTCCCACCCTCCCCAGTTCCTCTTCCCCCCCTCATTCCTTCTCTCTCTCTCTCTCCCCCCTCTCTTTTTTTTTATCGTCGTCCCTCTTTCTCTCACCCACTCCGACACCTCTCGCCCTCTCTTTCTCTCGCTCCCTCGCTCACGACCCACTCCCTCCCTCCCCTGCCTCTCTCCTACCTCGTCCACTCACCGTTCCCTTTTCCCTCGCTCTCTCCCGCTCGATCACTCCACCCCTCCTTCTCACTCTCAGTCGCCGTCTCTCTCTCTCTCTCTCTCTCTCTCTCCGTCATCTTTAGTAACAGACTGGGACAACTTCACTGCTCCAAAGAGCGTTATAGAAACGTAGAAAACCTACAGCACAATTCAGGCCCTTCGGCCCACAAAGCTGTGCTGAACATGTCCCTGCCTTTCAACCACCTAAACATTACCCATAGCCCTCTATTTTTCTAAGCTCCATGTACCTATCCAAAAGTCTCTTAAAAGACCCCATCGTATCCACCTCCACCACCGTTACCGGCAGCCAATTCCACCCACTCACCACTCTCTGAGTAAAAAAACTTACCCCCTGACGTCTCCTCTGTACCTACTCCCCAGCACCTTAAAACTGTTAGCCACAAGGTTGTGATTGTGGGAGATTTTAATTTTCCGCACATAGACTGGGAAGCCCATTCTGTAAAAGGGCTGGATGGTTTGGAGTTTGTAAAATGTGTACAGGATAGTTTTTTTGCAGCAATACATAGGGGTACCAACTAGAGAAGGGGCAATGTTGGATCTCCTGTTAGGGAATGAGATAGGGCAGGTGACGGAGGTACGTGTTGGGGAGAACTTCGGGTCCAGTGATCACACTGCCATTAGTTTCAATATAATTATGGAGGAGGATAGGACTGGACCCAGGGTTGAGATTTTTGATTGGAGAAAGACTAACATTGAGGAGAGGCGAAAGGATTTAGAAGGAGTGGATTAGGACAATTTGTTTTATGGGAAGAACAGAATAGAGAAATGGAGGTCTTTTAAAGGTGAGATTTTGAGAGTACAGAATCTTTATGTTCCTGTTAGGTTGAAAGGAAAGGTTAAAAGTTTGAGAGAGCCATGGTTTTCAAGGGATATTGGAAAGTTGGTTCAGGAAAAGAGAGATACCTACAATAAATATAGGCAGAATGGAGTAACTGAGGTGCTTGAGGAATATAAAGAATATAAAAAAAATCTTGAGAAAGAAATTAGAAAAGCTAAAAGAAGATACAAGGTTGCTTTGGCAAGTAAGGTGAAAATAAATCCCAAGGGTTTCTACCACTATATTAATAGCAAAAGGATAGTGAGGGATAAAATTGGTCCCTTAGAGAATCATGTGTGGAGCCAAAAGAAATGGGGGAATTTCTGAACAATTTATTTTCTTCGGTATTCACTAAGAAGGATATTGAATTGTGTAAGATAAGGGAAACAGGTAGGGAAATTATGGAAACTATGATGATTAAAGAAGAGGAAGTACTGGAGCTTTTAAGGAATATAAAAGTGGATAAGTCTCCGGGTCCAGACAGGATATTCCCTGGGACCTTGACAGAAGCTAGTGTGGAAATGGCAGGGGCTCTGACAGAAATATTTCAAATGTCATTAGAAATGGGGATGGTGTCCGAGGATTGGCGTATTGCTCGTGTTGTTCCATTGTTTAAATAGGTTCTAAGAGTAAACCTAGCAATTATTGGCCTGTGAGTTTGACGTCAGTGGTGGGTAAATTGATGGAAAGTACTCTAAGAGATGGTATATATAATTATCTGGATAGACAGGGTCTGATTAGGAACAGTCACATGGATTTGTGCGTGGAAGGTCATGTTTGACAAAACTTATTGAATTTTTTGAAGAGGTTACTAGGAAAGTTGACGAGGGTAAAGTGGTGGATGTTGTCTATCTGGACTTCAGTAAGGCCTTTGACACAGTTAGAACCATAGAACCATAGAAACTACAGCACAGAAACAGGTCTTTTGGCCCTTCTTGGCTGTGCCGAACCATTTTCTGCCTAGTCCCACTGACCTGCACACAGACCATATCCCTCCATACACCTCCCATCCATGTATCTGTCCAACTTATCCTTAAATGTTAAAAAAGAACCCACATTTACCACCTCGTCTGGCAGCTCATTCCACACTCCCACCACTCTCTGTATGAAGAAGCCCCCGCTAATGTTCCCTTTAAACTTTTCCCCCCTCACCCTTAACCTATGTCCTCTGGTTCTTTTCTCCCCTTGCCTCAGTGGAAAAAGCCTGCTTGCATTCACTCTATCTATACCCATCATAATTTTATATACCTCTATCAAACCTCCCCTCATTCTTCTACGCTCCAGGGAATAAAGTCCTAACCTATTCAACCTTTCTCTGTAACTGAGTTTCTCAAGTCCCGGCAACATCCTTGTAAAGCTTCTCTGCACTCTTTCAACCTTATTTATATCCTTCCTGTAATTTGGTGACCAAAACTGAACACAATACTCCAGATTCGGCCTCACCAATGCCTTATACAACCTCATCATAACATTCCAGCTCTTGTATTCAATACTTTGATTAATAAAGGCCAATGTACCAAAAGCTCTCTTTACGACCCTATCTACCTGTGATGAAACTTTTAGGGAATTTTGTATCTGTATTCCCAGATCCCTCTGTTCCACTGCACTCCTCAGTGCCTTACCATTAACCCTGTATGTTTTACGTTGGTTTGTCCTTCCAACGTGCAATACCTCACACTTGTCAGTATTAAACTCCATCTGCCATTTTTCAGCCCATTTTTCCAGCTGGTCCAAGTCCCTCTGCAGGCTCTGAAAACCTTCCTCACTGTCTACTACACCTCCAATCTTCGTATCATCAGCAAACTTGCTGATCCAATTTACCACATTATCATCCAGATCATTGATATAGATGACAAATAACAATGGACCCAGCACTGAACCCTGTGGCACACCACTAGTCACAGGCCTCCACTCGGAGAAGCAATTCTCTACTAGGTTAGGAAGGTTCAATTGTTAGGTATTAATATTGAAGTAGTAAAATGGATTCAACAGTGGCTGGATGGGAGACGCCAGAGTGTAGTGGTGGATAACTGTGTGTCAGATTGGAGGCCGGTGACTAGTGGTGTGCCTCAGGGATCTGTACTGGGTCCAACGTTATTTGTCATATACATTCATGATCTAGATGATGGGGTGGTAAACTGGATGAGTAAGTATGCAGATGATACTAAGATAGGTGGCGTTGTGGATAATGAAGTAGGTTTTCAAAGCTTGCAGAGAGATTTAGGCCAGTTGGAACAGTGGGCTGAAAGATGGCAGATGGAGTTTAATGCTGATAAACGTGAGGTGCTACATTTTGGTAGGACTAATCAAAATAGGACATACATGGTAAATGGTAAGGCATTGATGAATGTGGTAGAACAGAGGGATCTAGGAATAATGGTGCATAGTTCCCTGAAGGTGGAATCTCATGTGGATAGGGTGGTGAAGAAAGCTTTTGGTATGCTGGCCTTTATAAATCAGAGTATTGAGTATAGGAGTTGGGATGTAATGTTAAAATTGTACAAGGCATTGGTGAGTCCAAATTTGGAGTATTGTGTACAGTTTTGGTCACCAAATTATAGGAAAGATGTCAACAAAATAGAGAGAGTACAGAGAAGATTTGCTAGAACGTTACCTGGGTTTCATCTCCTAAGTTACAGAGAAAGGTTGAACAAGTTGGGTCTTTATTCTTTGGAGCGTAGAAGGTTGAGGGGGGACTTGATAGAGGTATTTAAAATTATGAGAGGGATAGATAGAGTTGATGTGGATAGGCTTTTTCCATTGAGGGTGGGGGGATTTAAACAAGAGGACAGAGTTGAGAGTTAAAGGGCAAAAGTTTAGGGGTAACATGAGGGGGAACTTCTTTACTCAGAGAGTGGTAGCTGTGTGGAACGAGAAGTGGTCGAGGCAGGTTCGATGTTGTCATTTAAAGTTAAATTGGATCGATATATGGACAGGAGAGGAATGGAGGGTTATGGGCTGAGTGCAGGTCGGTGGGACTAGGTGAGAGTAAGAGTTCGACACGGACTAGAAGGGCCGAGATGGCCTGTTTCCGTGCTGTAATTGTTATATGGTTTGACGGGGTCGGAGAGCGTCTTCCCGAGACGTCCGCAACCAGGGGGTTTCACAAGCCTCGAGAGCAAGGACAGAAACCACCTTTCATTTGAAAGCAAACTCCGTGCGATCTTATCTCAAGTTCGACCCCAGAATTGAGTGTTTGTGCGGTTACAAAAAACAAACATAGGTCTGACTTTTGAGCATGATCGGGTCACTCAATAAGAAGTTTGTTTCCCCCCCCAAAAGTCTTGTATAAAATTACATCTTAGGCTCTATGTTCATTCACGTGGCTTTGGGTTAGGGCTTTTAGTGACTCCAGTGTTCAACACTGCAAATAAATTTTCATGTTGCAAATAGCATTAATCAAAGTCAATTTACAACCTGTATTCGAATTAAATCTACCGGCCTACCTTTGGAAAATAAAATGTGGATGTGAGCGAGGTCCTCAATGAATACTTCTCTTCGGTATTCACCAATGAGAGGGAACTTGATGATGGTGAGGACAATATGAGTGAGGTTGATGTTCTGGAGCGTGTTGATATTAAGGGAGAGGAGGTGTTGGAGTTGTTAAAATACATTAGGACAGATAAGTCTCCGGGGCCTAACGGAATATTCCCCAGGCTGCTCCACGAGGCGAGAGAAGAGATTGCTGAGCCTCTGGCTGGGATCTTTATGTCCTCGTTGTCCACGGGAATGGTACCGGAGGATTGGAGGGAGGCGAATGTTGTTCCCTTGTTCAAAAAAGGTAGTAGGGATAGTCTGGGTAATTATAGACCAGTGAGCCTTACGGCTGTGGTGGGAAAGCTGTTGGAAAAGATTCTTAGAGATAGGAGCTATAGGCATTTAGAGAATCATGGTCTGATCAGGGACAGTCAGCATGGCTTTGTGAAGGGCAGATCGTGTCTAACAAGCCTGACAAAGTTCTTTGAGGAGGTGACCAGGCATATAGATGAGGGTAGTGCAGTGGATGTGATCTACATGGATTTTAGTAAGGCATTTGACAAGGTTCCACACGGTAGGCTTATTCAGAAAGTTAGAAGGCATGGGATCCAGGGAAGTTTGGCCAGGTGGATTCAGAATTGGCTTGCCTGCAGAAGGCAGAGGGTGATGGTGGAAGGAGTACATTCAGTTTGGAGGAATGTGAGTAATGGTGTCCCACAAGGATCTGTTCTGGGACCTCTACTTTTTGTGATTTTTATTAACAACCTGGATGTGGGGGTAGAAGGGTGGGTTGGCAAGTTTGCAGACGACACAAAGGTTGGTGGTGTTGTAGATAGTGTAGAGCATTGTCAAAGATTGCAGAGAGACATTGATAGGATGCAGAAGTGGGCTGAGAAGTGGCAGATGGAGTCCAACCCGGAGAAGTGTGAGGTGGTACACTTTGGAAGGACAAACTCCAAGGCAGAGTACAAAGTAAATGGCAGGATACTTGGTAGTGTGGAGGAGCAGAGGGATCTCAGGGTACATGTCCACAGATCCCTGAAAGTTGCCTCACGGGTGGATAGGGTAGTTAAGAAAGCTTATGGGGTGTTAGCTTTCATAAGTCGAGGGACAGAGTTTAAGAGTCGCGATGAAATGATGCAGCTCTATAAATCTCTGGGTAGGCCACACTTGGAGTATTGTGTCCAGTTCTGGTCACCTCACTACAGGAAGGATGTGGAAGCATTGGAAAGGGTACAGAGGAGATTTACCAGGATGCTGCCTGGTTTAGAGAGTAGGCATTATAATCAGAGATTAAGGGAGCTAGGGCTTTACTGTTTGGAGAGAAGGAGGATGAGAGGAGACATGATAGAGGTGTACAAGATAATAAGAGGAATAGATAGAGTGGATAGCCAGCGCCTCTTCCCCGGGGCACCACTGCTCAATACAAGAGGACATGGCTTTAAGGTAAGGGGTGGGAAGTTCAGGGGGGATATTAGAGGAAGGGTTTTTACTCAGAGTGGTTGGTGCGTGGAATGCACTGCCTGAGTCAGTGGTGGAGGCAGATACACTCGTGAAGTTTAAGAGACTACTAGACTGGTATATGGAGGAATTTAAGGTGGGGGCTTATATGGGAGGCAGGGTTTGAGGGACGGCACAACATTGTGGGCCGAAGGGCCTGTACTGTGCTGTACTGTTCTATGTTCTATCGTATCTGCTTCTACCACCGTTCCTGGCAGCCCATTCCACACACTCACCACTCTCTGAGTAAAAAACTTACCCCTGACATCTCCTCTGTACCTACTCCCCAGCACCTTAAACCTGTGTCCTCTTGTGATAACCATTTCAGCCCTGGGAAAGAGCCTCTGACTATCCGCACGATCAATTCCTCTCATCATCTTATACACCTCTATCAGGTCACCTCTCGCCCTCCGTCGCTCCAAGGAGAAAAGGCCAAGTTCACTCAACCTATTCTCGTAAGGCACGCTCCCCAATCCAGGCAACACCCTTGTCAATCTCCTCTGCACTCTCAATCGCATCCACATCCTTCCTGACCAGAACTGAGCATGGTGCTCCAAGTGGGGTCTGACCAGGGTCCTATACAGCTGCAACATTATCTCTCGGCTCTTGAACTCAATCCCACGATTGATGGAGGCCAACACACCGTACGGCTTCTTAACACTGTCAACCTGTGTAGCAGCTTTGAGTGTCCTATGGACTCGGACCCCAAGATCCCTCTGATCCTCCACACTGCCAAGAGTCTCACCATTAATACTATATTCAACCATCATATTTGACCAACCAAAATGAACCATTTCACACAACTCCCTTGTCCATTCGTCCCCCCCATCCCTCCCCACTGATCTCCCTCCTGGCACTTATCCGTGTAAGTGGAACAAGTGCTACACATGCCCTTACACTTCCTCCCTTACCACCATTCAGGGCCCCAAACAGTCCTTCCAGGTGAGGCATCACTTCACCTGTGAGTCGACTGGGGTGATATACTGCGTCCGGTGCTCCCGATGTGGCCTTTTATATATTGGTGAGACCCGACGCAGACTGGGAGACCGCTTTGCTGAACATCTACGCTCTGTCCGCCAGAGAAAGCAGGATCTCCCAGTGGCCACACATTTTAATTCCACATCCCATTCCCATTCTGACATGTCTATCCACGGCCTCCTCTACTGTAAAGATGAAGCCACACTCAGGTTGGAGGAACAACACCTTATATTCCGTCTGGGTAGCCTCCAACCTGATGGCATGAACATTGACTTCTCTAACTTCCGCTAATGCCCCACCTCCCCCTCGTACCCCATCTGTTACTCATTTTTATGCACACATTCTTTCTCTCACTCTCCTTTTTCTCCCTCTGTCCCTCTGAATATACCTCTTGCCCATCCTCTGGGTCACCCCCCCCCCGTCTTTCTTCCCGGACCTCCTGTCCCATGATCCTCTCGTATCCCCTTTTGCCTATCACCTGTCCAGCTCTCGGCTCTATCCCTCGCCCTCCTGTCTTCTCCTATCATTTTGCATCTCCCCCTCCCCCTCCAGCTTTCAAATCCCTTACTCACTCTTCCTTCAGTTAGTCCTGACGAAGGGTCTCGGCCCGAAACGTCGACTGTACCTCTTCCTAGAGATGCTGCCTGACCTGCTGCGTTCACCAGCAACTTTGATATGTGTTGCTTGAATTTCCATCATCTGCAGAATTCCTGTTGTTTACATTTCACACCTGTCTGGGTTGAACCCCATCTGCCACTTCTCAGCCCAGTTTTGCATCCTATCAATATCCCACTGTAACCTTTGACAGGCCTCCACACTATCCACAACACCCCCAACCTTTGTGTCATCAGCAAACTTACTAACCCACCCCACCACTTCCTCATCCAGGGCATTTATAAAAAATCACGAGGAGTAGGGGTCCCAGAACAGATCCCTGAGGCACACCACTGGTCACCGGCCTCCATGCGGAATATGACCCGTCTACAACCACTCTTTGCCTCCCGTGGGCAAGCCAGTTCTGGATCCACAAAGCAAGGCCTCCTAACTCTCTGCACGAGCCTGCCTCTGCGACTGGATTCTCGGCTCCCTCGCCGGGAGAGCACGCTCGGTGCGGATCGAAAAGAAAGACGTCCCCCACACCCCCCAACAGCCTTCAATTGGGCGCATTCTTCGACACCCGTCCCACGCTCACCTCCACCGACCTCCCTTTTCCCCATAACCCTTGATTCCTCTCCTCTGCAAAAAAAAAAATCCATCCACCCTTGCCTTAAATATATTTACTGAGGTAGCCTCCACCGCTTCACGGGGCAGAGAATTGCACAGATTCCCCACCCTCTGGGGAAGAGCAGTTCCTCCTCAACTCCGTCCTCAATCTTCTCCCCCGAATCTTGAGGCTACGACCGCACGCTGTTGGAGCAGTGCTGCCGGGATAATCAAGGACACGACCCACCCAGCCAACACACCTTTCGTCCCTCTTCCCTCCGGGAGAAGGCTCAGGAGCTTGAAGACTCGTACGGCCAGATTTGGGAACAGCTTCTGTCCAACTGTGATAAGACTGCTGAACGGATCCTGACCCGGATCTGGGCCAAATATCCGGACCTGCCTCTCGGTTTTTTTGCACTACCTTACTTCCCATTTTCTATTTATGATTTATAATTTAAATTTTTACTATTTACTATCGATTTGTACTCCAGGGAGCGGGAAGCGCAGAATCAAATATCGCTGTGATATTGTACGTTCTAGTATCAATTGTTTGGTGACAATAGAGTATAAAATATAAAAAGTATTCTAAAAAGTGTAAATAAATCTATTATGGTATTGATATATATTGCATAGACTAAAAATTGTGCAAGAACAGAAATAATACATATTAAAAAAGCAAGGTAGTGTCCAAGGGTTCAATGTCCATTCAGGAATGGGACGGCAGAGGGGAAGAAGCTGTTCCTGAATCGCTCAGTCTGTGCCTTCAGGCTCCTGTACCCTCCTACCTGACGGTGACAGTGAGAAAAGGGACAAGCTCTGGGTGCTGGAGGGTCCTTAATCATGGACGCTGCCTTTCTGAGACACCGCTCCCTGAAGATGTCCCGGGTACTTTGTCGGCGAGAGCCCAAGATGGAGCCGACTAGATTTACAACCCTCTGCAGCTTCTTTCGGTCCTGTGCAGTAGCCCCTCCGTACCAGACAGTGATGCAGCCTGTCAGAATGGTACAACTAGAGAAGTTTTCGAGAGACCATGGATTTGCGCCTTGGAAGGTTTCCAGAGGGCAGGGCCTGGGCAAGGTTGTATGGAAGACCGGCAGTTGCCCGTGCTGCAAGTCTCCCCTCTCCACGACACCGAAGTTGCCCAAGGGAAGGGCATTAGGACCCATACAGCTTGGCACCGGTGTCGTCACAGAGTAATGTGTGATTAAGTGCCTCGCTCAAGGACACGACACGCTCCCTCGGCTGGGGCTCGAACTCACGACCTTCAGATCACTAGACCGACACCTTAACCACTTGGCCACGCGCCAACACAGCATCAATTGTTTGGCGACAATGAAGTATAAAGTAGTTCTAGTCTGACCTACCAGCTGAAACGACTTTCCCGCCTGTATCTTATCCCCCCGCCGACTTTCATAATTTTAGATGTTTCTACAAGATCTCCCCTCGTCCTTCTGAATTCCAGCGAGTACAGTTCCGGGCGACTCGATCCCTCCTCACAGCCTGACCCCCTCTGTCTACCTGTATGTCCGTTTTCCGAGGACGGCGGGCTTGTGACCAAGGTGAAGGAGTTTACCCTTTATCTCTGACCTCCCAGTCTCCTCACGCCTGCCCGGGTCAAAGCCCCGCTTCTGCAGACCACCCGTCAGGGCCCCCGGGCGGCCTACCTGTCAGGCTTCTGGGAAAACCGGGCCGGGCAACTCCTTCCGAGGCAGGGGCCCGCTCTACTCTTGGCTGCCCGGCGCCCCCATACTTTCGCCAGCGACACGGTGGGCACGGGCGGCGAGGCGGCGGGGGGGGGGCAGTCGCGAGCAAGGACCTCGCTCTCAGGGTCCGCCGCACCAGCGGACTGACTGGGGCCTTTGGGGCGGGGGGGGGAAGTGGGGTCAGGGGGACCCATCGAGAGATCGGCGGCGGACCGGGGTGGGGAAATCGGCCCCAGAACCCCGCTCTCATCCGCTCCCCCTCCCACCGAGTTTGGAAGGAGGGAGAGTGAGTCAGTGTTCAGAGCTGGGGTGAGAGGGGCAGGGAGAGAGAATGGCGGCAGAGGGGGGAGAGACTGTCCCATCAGGAGGAGAGAGAGAGGAGGGGGGAGAGGGGGCAGGGAGAGAGGGGAGGGAGAGAGACGGGAGGGCTGAGAGTGTGGGGGCAGAAGGGAGAGACTAAACCATCAAGAAGAGAGATTCGGAGTTTACAAAGGAAGGAGAGGGTGAGAGAGGGAGGGGAGAGAGAGAAGAGGGCGAGGGAGAGAGAGAGAGAGAGAGGGAGGGTGGGGGGGGTGGGAGAGAGGGTGTAGGGAGAGGTGGAGAGGGGTGAGCATGGAGGGGAGAGGGGGAGAGGGAGGGAGAGAGGGGGAAGGAGGGAAGGGGAGGGAGAGAGGGGGAGGGGGTTAGAGAGGGAAAGGGGAAGAGGAAAGGGAGGGAGGTGTAGGGGAGCTGGAGAGGGGAAGAGTAGTGAGGGAGAGAAGAGGGGGAGGGAGAGAGAGGGGGAGGGAGAGAGGGGGGAGGGAGAGAGGGGGAGGGAGAGAGGGGGAGGGAGAGAGGGGGAGGGAGAGAGGGGGAGGGAGAGAGGGGGAGGGAGAGAGGGGGAGGGAGAGAGGGTGGAGGGAGAGGGGGGGAGGGAGAGAGGGGGAGGGAGAGAGGGGGAGGGAGAGAGGGGGAGGGAGAGAAGGGGGAGGGAGAGAGGGGGGGAGGGAGAGAGAGGGGGAGGGAGAGAGGGGGAGGGAGAGAGGGGGAGGGAGAGAGGGAGAGAGGGGAGAGGGGGGAGGGAGAGAGGGGGAGGGAGAGAGGGGGGAGGGAGAGAGAGGGGGAGGGA
The DNA here is from genome assembly GCF_963921235.1 of Mobula hypostoma. Taxonomy (NCBI): domain Eukaryota; kingdom Metazoa; phylum Chordata; class Chondrichthyes; order Myliobatiformes; family Myliobatidae; genus Mobula; species Mobula hypostoma. Next base: position 142,189 of record NW_026948189.1, on the reverse strand, counting down.
GAGAGGGGGGAGGGAGAGAGGGGGAGGGAGAGAAGGGGGAGGGAGAGAGGGGGAGGGAGAGAGGGGGAGGGAGAGAGGGGGAGGGAGAGAGGGGGGAGGGAGAGAGGGGGGAGGGAGAGAGGGGGGAGGGAGAGAGGGGGACGGAGAGAAGGGGGAGGGAGAGAGGGGGGAGGGAGAGAGGGGGGAGGGAGAGAGGGGGAGGGAGAGAGGGGGAGGGAGAGAGGGGGAGGGAGAGAGGGGGAGGGAGAGAGGGGAGAGGGAGAGGGGGGAGGGAGAGAGGGGGAGGGAGAGAGGGGGAGGGAGAGAGGGGGAGGGAGAGAGGGGGAGGGAGAGAGGGGGAGGGAGAGAGGGGGGAGGGAGAGAAGGGGGAGGGAGAGAGGGGGGGAGGGAGAGAGGGGGGAGGGAGAGAGGGGGAGGGGGGAGGGGGGAGGGAGAGAGGGGGAGGGAGAGAGGGGGGAGGGAGAGGGGGGAGGGAGAGAGGGGGAGGAAGGGGGAGAGGGGGAGAGGGGGAGAGAGGGGGAGGGAGAGAGAGGGGGAGGGAGAGAGGGGGGAGGGAGAGAGGGGGGAGGGAGAGAGGGGGAGGGAGAGAGGGGGAGGGAGAGAGGGGGGAGGGGGAGGGGGGGGGAGGGAGAGAGGGGGAGGGGAGAGAGGGGGGAGGGAGAGAGGGGGAGGGAGGGGAGGGAGAGAGGGGGAGGGAGAGAGGGGGAGGGAGAGAGGGGGAGGGAGAGAGGGGGAGGGAGAGAGGGGGAGGGAGAGAGGGGGAGGGGAGAGAGGGGAGGGAGAGGGGAGGGAGAGAGGGGGAGGGAGAGAGGGGGAGGGAGAGAAGGGGGGGGGGAGAGAGGGGGGAGGGAGAGGGGGAGGGTGAGAGGGGGGAGGGAGAGAGGGGGAGGGAGAGAAGGGGAGGGAGAGAAGGGGGGGGAGAGAGAGGGGGGAGGGAGAGAGGGGAGGGAGAGAGGGGGAGGGAGAGAGGGGGAGGGAGAGAGAGGGGGAGGGGGAGGGAGGGGGGAGGGAGAGAGGGGGAGGGAGAGAGGGGGAGGGAGAGAGGGGGAGGGAGAGAGGGGGAGGGAGAGGGGGGAGGGAGAGAGGGGGGAGGGTGAGAGGGGGAGGGAGAGAGGGGGAGGGAGAGAGGGGGAGGGAAGAGGGGAGGGAGAGGGGGGAGGGAGAGAGGGGAGGGAAGGGGGGGGAGGGAGAGAGAGGGGGGGGGGGAGGGTGAGAGGGGGGAGGGTGAGAGGGGGAGGGAGAGAGGGGGGAGGGAGAGGGGGGAGGGAGAGGGGGAGGGAGAGGGGGAGGGAGAGGGGGGAGGGAGAGAAGGAGGTGGAGAGGGAAAGATGGAGAGAAGGTGAGGGTGAGAGGGGGAGGGAGAGGGGGAGGGAGAGAGGGGGGAGGGTGAGGGGGGGGGAGGGTGAGAGGGGGGGGGGAGGGGGAGGGAGAGAGGGGGAGGGAGAGAGGGGGAGGGAGAGAGGGAGGGAGAGAGGGGGAGGGAGAGAAGGGGGAGGGAGAGAGGGGGAGGGAGGAGAGGGGGGAGAGAGAGAGGGAGAGGGGGAGGGAGAGAAGGGGGAGGGAGAGAGGGGGAGGGGTGAGAGGGGGAGGGTGAGAGGGGGAGGGTGAGAGGGGGAGGGAGAGAGGGGGAGGGAGAGGGGGGAGGGAGAGAGGGGGAGGGAGAGGGGGGAGGGGAGGGAGAGAAGGGGAGGGTGAGAGGGGGGAGGGAGAGAAGGGGAGGGAGAGAAGGGGGAGGGAGAGAGGGGAGGGAGAGAGGGGGAGGGAGAGAGGGGGAGGGGAGAGGGGGAGGGAGAGAGGGGGGAGGGAGAGAAGGGGGAGGGAGAGAAGGGGGAGGGAGAGAGGGGGAGGGAGAGAGGGGGAGGGAGAGGGGGGAGGGAGAGAAGGGGGAGGGAGGAGAGGGGGAGGGAGAGAAGGGGGAGGGAGAGAGGGGGAGGGAGAGGGGGAGGGAGAGAAGGGGGGAGGGAGAGAGGGGGGAGGGAGAGAGGGGGAGGGAGAGAGGGGGAGGGAGAGAGGGGGAGGGAGAGAGGGGGGAGAGGGGGAGGGAGAGAGGGGGAGGGATAGAGGGGGGAGAGGAGGGAGGGAGAGAGAGGGGGGAGGGAGAGAGAGGGGGAGGGACAGAGTTAGGTGGAGGGTGAGAGGGGGAGGGAGAGAAGGGGAGGGAGAGAAGGGGGAGGGTGAGAGGGGGAGGGTGAGAGGGGGAGGGAGAGAGGGGGAGGGAGAGGGGGGAGGGAGAGGGGGGGGGGGGAGGGGGGGGAGGGAGGGGGGGAGGGAGGGAGGGGGGGGGAGGGAGGAGGGAGGGGGGAGGGAGGGGGAGGGAGAGAGGGGAGGGAGAGGAGGGGGAGGGAGATGGAGAGAAGGAGAGGGAGAGAGGGGGAGGGTGAGAGGGGGAGGAGTGGGGAAGGGGAGAGAGAGGGGTGGAAGGAGAGGGGGAGGGAGAGAGGGGGAGAGGGAGAGGGGGGGGAGAGGGAGGGGGAGAGGGGGGGGGAGGGAGAGAGGGGGAGAGAGAGGGGGAGGGAGAGGGGGGGAGAGAGGGGGGGAGAGAGGGGGAGAGGGAAGAGGGGGAGGAGAGAGGGTGGGAGTCGGGGGAGAGGGGAAGGAGGGGTAGGGGAGGGGGAGGGAGAGAGGGTGCTGGAGTCGGGGGAAGAGGGAGAGGGGGAGGGAGAGGGGGAAGGGAGAGAGGGGGTAGGGGAAGGGGGAGGGAGAGAGGGTGCTGGAGTCGGGGGAAGAGGGAAAGGGAGGGAGAGGGGAAGAAGGAGAGAGGGGGTAGGGGACAGGGGGAGGGAGAGAGGGTGCTGGAGTCGGGGGAAGAGGGAAAGGGGAGGGAGAGGGGAAGAAGGAGAGAGGGGGTAGGGGAGAGGGGGAGGGAGAGACGGTGCTGGAGTCGGGGGAAGAAGGAGAGAGGGGGTAGGGGAGAGGGGAGGGAGAGAGGGTGGAGGGGGGGGGGGGTAGGGGGAGGGAGAGAGGGTGGAGAGGGGGGTAGGGGGAGAGGGGGAGGGAGAGAGGGTGGAGAGGGGGTAGGGGGAGAGGGGGGTAGGGAGAGAGGGTGCTGGAGTCGGGGGAAGAGGGAAAGGGGAGGGAGAGGGGAAGAAGGAGAGAGGGGGTAGGGGAGAGGGGGAGGGAGAGACGGTGCTGGAGTCGGGGGAAGAAGGAGAGAGGGGGTAGGGGAGAGGGGGAGGGAGAGAGGGTGGAGGGGGGAGGGGGAGGGAGAGAGGGTGGAGAGGGGGGTAGGGGGAGAGGGGGAGGGAGAGAGGTTGGAGAGGGGGGTAGGGGGAGAGGGGGGTAGGGAGAGAGGGTGCTGGAGTCGGGGGAAGAGGGAAAGGGGAGGGAGAGGGGAAGAAGGAGAGAGGGGGTAGGGGAGAGGGGGAGGGAGAGACGGTGCTGGAGTCGGGGGAAGAAGGAGAGAGGGGGTAGGGGAGAGGGGGAGGGAGAGAGGGTGGAGGGGGGTAGGGGGAGGGAGAGAGGGTGGAGAGGGGGGTAGGGGGAGAGGGGGAGGGAGAGAGGGTGGAGAGGGGGGTAGGGGGAGAGGGGGAGGGAGAGAGGGTGGAGAGGGGGGTAGGGAGAGAGGGTGCTGGAGTCGGGGGAAGAGGGAAAGGGGAGGGAGAGGGGAAGAAGAAGAGGGGGGTAGGGGAGGGGGGAGGGAGAGAGGGTGCTGGAGTCGGGGGAAGAGGGAAAGGGGAGGGAGAGGGGAAGAAGGAGAGAGGGGGTAGGGGAGAGGGGGAGGGAGAGACGGTGCTGGAGTCGGGGGAAGAAGGAGAGAGGGGGTAGGGGAGAGGGGGAGGGAGAGAGGGTGGAGAGGGGGGTAGGGGGAGAGGGGGAGGGAGAGAGGGTGGAGAGGGGGGTAGGGGGAGAGGGGGGTAGGGAGAGAGGGTGCTGGAGTCGGGGGAAGAGGGAAAGGGGAGGGAGAGGGGAAGAAGGAGAGAGGGGATAGGGGAGAGGGGGAGGGAGAGACGGTGCTGGAGTCGGGGGAAGAAGGAGAGAGGGGGTAGGGGAGAGGGGGAGGGAGAGAGGGTGGAGAGGGGGGTAGGGGGAGAGGGAGAGGGAGAGAGGGTGGAGAGGGGGGTAGGGGGAGAGGGGGAGGGAGAGAGGGTGGAGAGGGGGGTAGGGGGAGAGGGGGGTAGGGAGAGAGGGTGCTGGAGTCGGGGGAAGAGGGAAAGGGGAGGGAGAGGGGAAGAAGGAGAGAGGGGGTAGGGGAGAGGGGGAGGGAGAGACGGTGCTGGAGTCGGGGGAAGAAGGAGAGAGGGGGTAGGGGAGAGGGGGAGGGAGAGAGGGTGGAGGGGGGGGTAGGGGGAGGGAGAGAGGGTGGAGAGGGGGGTAGGGGGAGAGGGGGAGGGAGAGAGGGTGGAGAGGGGGGTAGGGGGAGAGGGGGAGGGAGAGAGGGTGGAGGGTGGGAGGGGGGTAGGGGAGAGGGGGAGGAGAGGGTGGAGAGGGGAGAGGGGGAGGGGGAGGGAGAGAGGGTGGAGAGGGGGGTAGGGGGAGAGGGGGAGGGAGAGAGGTTGGAGAGGGGGGTAGGGGAGAGGGGGGTAGGGAGAGAGGGTGCTGGAGTCGGGGGAAGAGGGAAAGGGGAGGGAGAGGGGAAGAAGGAGAGAGGGGGTAGGGGAGAGGGGGAGGGAGAGACGGTGCTGGAGTCGGGGGAAGAAGGAGAGAGGGGGTAGGGGAGAGGGGGAGGGAGAGAGGGTGGAGGGGGGAGGGAGAGAGGGTGAGAGGGGTAAGGGGGTAGGGGGAGAGGGGGAGGGAGAGAGGTTGGAGAGAGGGGTAGGGGGAGAGGGGGGTAGGGAGAGAGGGTGCTGGAGTCGGGGGAAGAGGGAAAGGGGAGGGAGAGGGGAAGAAGGAGAGAGGGGGTAGGGGAGAGGGGGAGGGAGAGACGGTGCTGGAGTCGGGGGAAGAAGGAGAGAGGGGGTAGGGGAGAGGGGGAGGGAGAGAGGGTGGAGGGGGGAGGGAGAGGGGTGGAGGGGGGTAGGGGGAGAGGGGGAGGGAGAGAGGTGGAGAGGGGGTAGGGGAGAGGGGGGTAGGGAGAGAGGGTGCTGGAGTCGGGGGAAGAGGGAAAGGGGAGGGAGAGGGGGAAGGAGAGAGGGGTAGGGGAGAGGGGGAGGGAGAGACGGTGCTGGAGTCGGGGGAAGGAGGGGGAGAGAGGAGGTGGGGGGTAGGGGGAGAGGGGGAGGGAGAGAGGGTGAGAGAGGGGGTAGGGGGAGAGGGGGAGGGAGAGAGGGTGGAGAGGGGGTAGGGGGAGAGGGGGAGGGAGAGAGGGTGCTGGAGAGGGGGGTAGGGGGAGAGGGGGAGGGAGAGAGGGTGGAGAGGGGGAAGGGGGAGAGGGGGGTAGGGAGAGAGGGTGCTGGAGTCGGGGGAAGAGGGAAAGGGGAGGGAGAGGGGAAGAAGGAGAGGGGGGTAGGGGAGGGGGAGGGAGAGAGGGTGCTGGAGTCGGGGGAAGAAGGAGAGAGGGGGTAGGGGAGAGGGGGAGGGAGAGAGGGTGGAGTCGGGGGGAGGAGAGAGGGGGTAGGGGAGAGGGAGGGAGAGGGGTGGAGAGGGGGGTAGGGGGAGAGGGGGAGGGAGAGAGGGTGGAGAGGGGGGTAGGGGGAGAGGGGGGTAGGGAGAGAGGGTGCTGGAGTCGGGGGAAGAGGGAAAGGGGAGGGAGAGGGGAAGAAGGAGAGAGGGGGTAGGGGAGAGGGGGAGGGAGAGACGGTGCTGGAGTCGGGGGAAGAAGGAGAGAGGGGGTAGGGGAGAGGGGGAGGGAGAGAGGGTGGAGAGGGGGGTAGGGGGAGGGGGAGGGAGAGGGGAGAGGGGGTAGGGGGAGAGGGAGAGAGGGGAGAGGGAGAGGAGAGGGGGGGGGGAGAGGGGGGTAGGGGGAGAGAGGGTGTGGAGTGGGGGGAGGGAAGGGGGAGAGGGGGAGGGAGAGAGGGTGCTGGAGTCGGGGGAAGAGGGAAAGGGGAGGGAGAGGGGAAGAAGGAGAGAGGGGGTAGGGAGGGGGAGGGAGAGACGGTGCTGGAGTCGGGGGAAGAAGGAGAGAGGGGGTAGGGGAGAGGGGGAGGGAGAGAGGGTGGAGGGGGGGAGGGGGAGGGAGAGAGGGTGGAGAGGGGGGTAGCCGGAGAGGGGGAGGGAGAGAGGTTGGAGAGGGGGGTAGGGGGAGAGGGGGGTAGGGAGAGAGGGTGCTGGAGTCGGGGGAAGAGGGAAAGGGGAGGGAGAGGGGAAGAAGGAGAGAGGGGGTAGGGGAGAGGGGGAGGGAGAGACGGTGCTGGAGTCGGGGGAAGAAGGAGAGAGGGGGTAGGGGAGAGGGGGAGGGAGAGAGGGTGGAGGGGGGGAGGGGGAGGGAGAGAGGGTGGAGAGGGGGGTAGGGGGAGAGGGGGAGGGAGAGAGGGTGGAGAGGGGGGTAGGGGGAGAGGGGGAGGGAGAGAGGGTGCTGGAGTCGGGGGAGGGGGAAAGGGGAGGGAGAGGGGAAGAAGGGAGAGGGGGTAGGGGAGAGGGGAGGGAGAGACGGTGCTGGAGTCGGGGGAAGAAGGAGAGAGGGGGTAGGGGAGAGGGGGAGGGAGAGAGGGTGGAGGGGGAGGGGGAGGGAGAGAGGGTGGAGAGGGGGGTAGGGGGAGAGGGGGAGGGAGAGAGGTTGGAGAGGGGGGTAGGGGGAGAGGGGGTAGGGAGAGAGGGTGCTGGAGTCGGGGGAAGAGGGAAAGGGGAGGGAGAGGGGAAGAAGGAGAGAGGGGGTAGGGGAGAGTGGGAGGGAGAGACGGTGCTGGAGTCGGGGGAAGAAGGAGAGAGGGGGTAGGGGAGAGGGGGAGGGAGAGAGGGTGGAGGGGGGGTAGGGGGAGGGAGAGAGGGTGGAGAGGGGGGTAGGGGGAGAGGGGGAGGGAGAGAGGGTGGAGAGGGGGGTAGGGGGAGAGGGGGAGGGAGAGAGGGTGGAGAGGGGGGTAGGGGGAGAGGGGGGTAGGGAGAGAGGGTGCTGGAGTCGGGGGAAGAGGGAAAGGGGAGGGAGAGGGGAAGAAGGAGAGAGGGGGTAGGGGAGAGGGGGAGGGAGAGACGGTGCTGGAGTCGGGGGAAGAAGGAGAGAGGGGGTAGGGGAGAGGGGGAGGGAGAGAGGGTGGAGGGGGGGAGGGGGAGGGAGAGAGGGTGGAGAGGGGGGTAGGGGGAGAGGGGGAGGGAGAGAGGGTGGAGAGGGGGGTAGGGGGAGAGGGGGAGGGAGAGAGGGTGGAGAGGGGGGTAGGGAGAGAGGGTGCTGGAGTCGGGGGAAGAGGGAAAGGGGAGGGAGAGGGGAAGAAGGAGAGAGGGGGTAGGGGAGAGGGGGAGGGAGAGACGGTGCTGGAGTCGGGGGAAGAAGGAGAGAGGGGGTAGGGGAGAGGGGGAGGGAGAGAGGGTGGAGGGGGGGTAGGGGGAGGGAGAGAGGGTGGAGAGGGGGGTAGGGGGAGGGGAGAGGGAGAGAGGGTGGAGAGGGGGGTAGGGGAGAGGGGGGGGAGAGGGGGGGGGGGGGGGAGGGGGGGAGGTGGGAGGGGGGAGGGAGAGGGAGGGGAGGGAGGGGAAGAAGGAGAGGGGGAGGGAGAGGGGGAGGGAGAGAGGTGCTGGAGTGGGGGGGAGAGAGGAGAGAGAGAGGGGGTAGGGGAGAGGGGGAGGGAGAGAGGGTGGAGAGGGGGTAGGGGGAGGGAGAGAGGGTGGAGAGGGGGGTAGGGGGAGGGAGAGAGGGTGGAGAGGGGGAGGGAGAGAGGGTGGAGAGGGGGGTAGGGGAGAGGGGGAGGGAGAGAGGGTGGAGAGGGGGGTAGGGGAGCGTGGGGTAGGGAGAGAGGGTGCTGGAGTCGGGGGAAGAGGGAAAGGGGAGGGAGAGGGGAAGAAGGAGAGAGGGGGTAGGGGAGAGGGGGAGGGAGAGACGGTGCTGGAGTCGGGGGAAGAAGGAGAGAGGGGGTAGGGGAGAGGGGGAGGGAGAGAGGGTGGAGGGGGGGAGGGGGAGGGAGGAGGGTGGAGAGGGGGGTAGGGGGAGAGGGGGAGGGAGAGGGTGGAGAGGGGGGTAGGGGGAGAGGAGGGGAGGGAGAGGGGGGTAGGGGGAGAGGGAGGGAGAGGGGGTGGAGGGGGGGGAGGGGGAGAGGGGGGTAGGGAGAGAGGGTGCTGGAGTCGGGGGAGAGGGAAAGGGGAGGGAGAGAGGGAAGGAGAGGGGGGTAGGGGAGAGGGGGAGGGAGAGAGGGTGCTGGTCGGGGGAAGAGGGAAAGGGGAGGGAGAGGGGAAGAAGGAGAGAGGGGGTAGGGAGAGGGGGAGGGAGAGACGGTGCTGGAGTCGGGGGAAGAAGGAGAGAGGGGGTAGGGGAGAGGGGGAGGGAGAGAGGGTGGAGGGGGTGAGGGAGAGGGAGAGAGGGTGGAGAGGGGGGTAGGGGGAGAGGGAGAGGGAGAGAGGGTGGAGAGGGGGGTAGGGGGAGAGGGGGAGGGAGAGAGGGTGGAGAGGGGGGTAGGGGGAGAGGGGGGTAGGGAGAGAGGGTGCTGGAGTCGGGGGAAGAGGGAAAGGGGAGGGAGAGGGGAAGAAGGAGAGAGGGGGTAGGGGAGAGGGGGAGGGAGAGACGGTGCTGGAGTCGGGGGAAGAAGGAGAGAGGGGGTAGGGGAGAGGGGGAGGGAGAGAGGGGGAGGGGGAGGGAGAGAGGGTGGAGAGGGGGGTAGGGGGAGGGGGGAGGGAGAGAGTGTGGAGAGGGGGGTAGGGGGAGAGGGGGAGGGAGAGAGGTTGGAGAGGGGGGTAGGGGGAGAGGGGGGTAGGGAGAGAGGGTGCTGGAGTCGGGGGAAGAGGGAAAGGGGAGGGGAGAGGGAGAGAGGGGGTAGGGGAGGAGAGAGGGGCTGGAGTCGGGGAGGGGAGAGAGGGGGAGGGAGAGAGAGAGGTGCTGGAGTCGGGGGAAGAGGGAGAGGGGGGGAGGGGAGAGGGGGTAAGAGGGGGTAGGGAGAGAGGGTGGTAGGGGAGGGGAGGGAGAGGAGAGGAGAGAGGGGGTAGGGGAGAGGGGAGGAGAGAGGTGAGTCGGGGGAAGAAGGAGAGAGGGGGTAGGGGAGAGGGGGAGGGAGAGAGGGTGGAGAGGGGGGTAGGGGGAGAGGGGGAGGGAGAAGAGGGTGGAGAGGGGGGTAGGGGGAGGGGGGAGGGAGAGAGGTTGGAGAGGGGGTAGGGGGAGAGGGGGGTAGGGAGAGAGGGTGCTGGAGTCGGGGGAAGAGGGAAAGGGGAGGGAGAGGGGAAGAAGGAGAGAGGGGGTAGGGGAGAGGGGGAGGGAGAGACGGTGCTGGAGTCGGGGGAAGAAGGAGAGAGGGGGTAGGGGAGAGGGGGAGGGAGAGAGGGTGGAGGGGGGGTAGGGGGAGGGAGAGAGAGGTGGAGAGGGGGGTAGGGGGAGAGGGGGAGGGAGAGAGGTTGGAGAGGGGGGTAGGGGGAGAGGGGGGTAGGGAGAGAGGGTGCTGGAGTCGGGGGAAGAGGGAAAGGGGAGGGAGAGGGGAAGAAGGAGAGAGGGGGTAGGGGAGAGGGGGAGGGAGAGACGGTGCTGGAGTCGGGGGAAGAAGGAGAGAGGGGGTAGGGGAGAGGGGGAGGGAGAGGGGTGGAGGGGGGTAGGGGGAGGGGGAGAGGGTGGAGAGGGGGGTAGGGGAGAGGGGGAGGGAGGGGTAGGGGGAGAGGGGGAGGGAGAGAGGTGGAGAGGGGGAGGGAGAGGGGAAAGGGGAGGGAGAGGGGAGAGGGAGGGGGGTAGGGGAGAGGGGGAGGGAGAGACGGTGCTGGAGTCGGGGGAAGAAGAGGGAGGAGAGAGGGGGTGGGGAGAGGGGGAGGGAGAGAGGGTGGAGGGGGGAGGGGGAGGGGAGGGAGAGAGGGTGGAGAGGGGGGTAGGGGGAGAGGGGGAGGGAGAGAGGGTGGAGAGGGGGGTAGGGGGAGAGGGGGAGGGAGAGAGGGTGGAGAGGGGGGTAGGGGGAGAGGGGGAGGGAGAGAGGGTGGAGAGGGGGGTAGGGGGAGAGGGGGGTAGGGAGAGAGGGTGCTGGAGTCGGGGGAAGAGGGAAAGGGGAGGGAGAGGGGAAGAAGGAGAGAGGGGGGAGGGGAGAGGGGGAGGGAGAGAGGGTGGAGAGGGGGGTAGGGGAGAGGGAGGGAGAGAGGGTGGAGAGGGGGGTAGGGGGAGAGGGGGAGGGAGAGAGGGTGCTGGAGTCGGGGGAAGAGGGAAAGGGGAGGGGAGAGGGGAAGAAGGAGAGGGGGGTAGGGGAGGGGGGAGGGAGAGAGGGTGCTGGAGTCGGGGGAAGAGGGAAAGGGGAGGGAGAGGGGAAGAAGGAGAGAGGGGGTAGGGGAGAGGGGGAGGGAGAGACGGTGCTGGAGTCGGGGGAAGAAGGAGAGAGGGGGTAGGGGAGAGGGGGAGGGAGAGAGGGTGGAGGGGGGGTAGGGGGAGGGAGAGAGGCTGGGGAGAGGGGGGGGAGGGGGAGAGGGGGAGGGAGAGAGACGGTGCTGGAGTCGGGGGAAGAAGGAGAGATGGGGTAGGGGAGAGGGGGAGGGAGAGTGGGTGCAGGGGGGGTAGGGGGAGGGAGAGAGGCTGGAGAGGGGGTAGGGGGGAGAGGGGGAGGGAGAGAGGGTGGAGAGGGGGTAGGGGGAGAGGGGGGTAGGGAGAGAGGGTGCTGGAGTCGGGGGAAGAGGGAAAGGGGAGGGAGAGGGGAAGAAGGAGAGAGGGGGTAGGGGAGAGGGGGAGGGAGAGACGGTGCTGGAGTCGGGGGAAGAAGGAGAGAGGGGGTAGGGAGAGAGGGTGGAGAGGGGGGTAGGGGGAGAGGGGGAGGGAGAGAGGGTGGAGAGGGGGGTAGGGGGAGAGGGGGAGGGAGAGAGGTTAGGGGGAGAGGGGGGTAGGGAGAGAGGGTGCTGGAGTCGGGGAAGAGGGAAAGGGGAGGGAGAGGGGAAGAAGGAGAGAGGGGGTAGGGGAGAGGGGGAGGGAGAGACGGTGCTGGAGTCGGGGGAAGAGAGGAGAGAGGGGGTAGGGGAGAGAGGGGGAGGGAGAGAGGTTGGAGAGGGGGGTAGGGGGAGAGGGGGGTAGGGAGAGAGGGTGCTGGAGTCGGGGGAAGAGGGAAAGGGGAGGGAGAGGGGAAGAAGGAGAGAGGGGGTAGGGGAGAGGGGGAGGGAGAGACGGTGCTGGAGTCGGGGGAAGAAGGAGAGAGGGGGTAGGGGAGAGGGGGAGGGAGAGAGGGTGGAGGGGGGTAGGGGGAGGGAGAGAGGGTGGAGAGGGGGGTAGGGGGAGAGGGGGAGGGAGAGAGGGTGGAGAGGGGGGTAGGGGGAGAGGGGGAGGGAGAGAGGGTGGAGAGTGGGGTAGGGGGAGAGGCGGAGGGAGAGAGGGTGGAGAGGGGGGTAGGGGGAGAGGGGTGTAGGGAGAGAGGGTGCTGGAGTCGGGGGAAGAGGGAAAGGGGAGGGAGAGGGGAAGAAGGAGAGGGGGGTAGGGGAGGGGGGAGGGAGAGAGGGTGCTGGAGTCGGGGGAAGAGGGAAAGGGGAGGGAGAGGGGAAGAAGGAGAGAGGGGGTAGGGGAGAGGGGGAGGGAGAGACGGTGCTGGAGTCGGGTGAGAAGGAGAGAGGGGGTAGGGGAGAGGGGGAGGGAGAGAGGGTGGAGGGGGGGTAGGGGGAGGGAGAGAGGCTGGAGAGGGGGTAGGGGGAGAGGGGGAGGGAGAGACGGTGCTGGAGTCGGGGGAAGAAGGAGAGATGGGGTAGGGGAGAGGGGGAGGGAGAGTGGGTGCAGGGGGGGTAGGGGGAGGGAGAGAGGCTGGAGAGTGGGTAGGGGGAGAGGGGGAGGGAGAGAGGGTGGAGAGGGGGTAGGGGGAGAGGGGGGTAGGGAGAGAGGGTGCTGGAGTCGGGGGAAGAGGGAAAGGGGAGGGAGAGGGGAAGAAGGAGAGAGGGGGTAGGGGAGAGGGGGAGGGAGAGACGGTGCTGGAGTCGGGGGAAGAAGGAGAGAGGGGGTAGGGGAGAGGGGGAGGGAGAGAGGGTGGAGGGGGAGGGGGGGAGGGAGAGAGGGTGGAGAGGGGGGTAGGGGGAGAGGGGGAGGGAGAGAGGTTGGAGAGGGGGGTAGGGGGAGAGGGGGGTAGGGAGAGAGGGTGCTGGAGTCGGGGGAAGAGGGAAAGGGGAGGGAGAGGGGAAGAAGGAGAGAGGGGGTAGGGGAGAGGGGGAGGGAGAGACGGTGCTGGAGTCGGGGGAAGAGGGAAAGGGGAGGGAGAGGGGAAGAAGGAGAGAGGGGGTAGGGGAGAGGGGGAGGGAGAGACGGTGCTG